>NC_044190.1:17466158-17633658 GCF_900880675.1 Sparus aurata
AGGACCAGTGTGCCTCTGGGAAAACACCTCACCCTACCCCTCCATCCCAACAGGAATCAGGACGCCCTAACCCTAGAAGCTGACGAAAAAAAGCAGGCATAGTGCTAAGTGGTAGGGGTATGGGATTCATTGGGACGGGGCCCAATTCTTTATGAGTTGCATCGTGAAAATAACATTTAAAAAAATGCTTAGATCAAATAAAAGTTATATGCTGCAGTGAAAAGAAGCTGGACGTAACATAATTTCATAATATTAAGCAGGATTTTGAAGATTTCAGTATTTTCACATTTTAAATATTTGATATATTTTTATTCATATGATTATTTTTTGTCTCTTGTTTCATATGAAACACTTGAACACGTATTGAGCCTTTAAAAAAATGTCATGCTTATGTGGAACACTCTAACAGAAGTTATCCAATATATAGCAAAGGCTTATTTTTTCCTGCCTCTCGTACAACGTGTACCATTTCTGTATGCGATGACTGACCAGATACAAGCGGACATGAAAAAGAAAGCATTGTGTGAGACTGATTTGGAGTAAGTGCTCCGCGCCTTCTGCTTGCTCTTTGTGGACGTGATCTGAAAGGGGAAAAACTAGAGCAATCTCACAAAGCCCCTGAACTGCCCACATAATTATGTGTTCAAAGCTGTCAAAGAGAGATGTCTAATAGAGGGCCAACAATACCTGGAAAGCAGTTTGCTGGAAGTCTGTAACACGGTGCTTCAATATCACTGCTGCTGGAGAGGCAGGCACCTCTGACATTATTTGCTGAATCAGGTTGCATAAATTATGTAAAATACTGACTTTCCATGTGTGCGGAATCTCTACACATTTTCACAGCTGCAGTCACTTTATATTCAGATTGTACTGTACTGTACTCTCTGGTCGATTCTGCACAGTTTGTATGTTGTCCTTGCTTTTTAGTTTCTTTTCACACACACGGCTCAGGTGGACTATAGACTCTGAAGATGTTGGCATGTAATCTATTGGCCCTGTGATGAACTGGTCAGTGTTTCCCAGCCCTGCCTTCCCCGTGCATGATGGGATTGGCTCTCGCTCCGCATGTGGGAATAGAAAAGTAATGAATGGATGATGCAAACTGACACATTTCTCCTAACAGCATCCTAGACCTGATCTGTACTGAATTATTGCATTGATTGTAAGTGACACCTCACTTATAGGTTGTTTGCTCGTTTTTCAGGACAAATAAATCCAGATTTCTACTTCGCTTTGTGTTGAAGGGCAGAGAATGTGATGAAACAGGTCGAAACAGCCTGGTTGTGAGTAGGTGTGAGGTTTGTTGTTATTGCGGGTGGAAGCTGGCAAAGTATCCCCACAGAGTCATGCAGACTCATGAATCCTTAAATGCACTTTTTTCCTTTTGTTCTCAGGAGTTAGATGCACCACAACATGCAAACAGCTCTTGTGATTTAGCATATATATATATATATATACATATAAAAATACAATTTTGAAATGTACATATACCGTAGTAAGTAAAGCAGCTAAATTGGCCAAAATGTGTATGCGTGAAGTGTATTTGGCTTTTGGAGGCGGGTAGCCTACACAACATCTGATGCCTCTTTTCCAGACTCTCACGAGCTGAACTACATATCTCAAGCTGTTTTGCTTTGCTTTGCACAGACAGACCAAACTTATGCTGCAGCTGCATTCTGAAGCACTGCTAATTTTTATTTGGGCGTTATCCCAATGGCTTACAAACATGTCTCCCTTCTTTGGAATGCATTCAAATATAAGATCGTACAAGCTACTGTAATTTTAAAAAAACACAATTGGCCAAATTTTCTCCATAACAAGACTCCAATATGCCTATATGGAGTGCCAATAAGGACACATTATTCCTTTGACGAAACATGCTAAACATTTCATAAATGAATGCCACAAATTTCAAGACTGCCGACACATTCCTTGTCTAATGAGTGCTAATTAAGATATTAAAGACAGAATCATTAATGTGAGAGAAGCCAGATGAGTATTAACGTTTAGTGTTACACTGGCAGTTTAAAGAATAAAGTCAGTTGTTTTATCCCCTTAAGTAGCTCTTGATACATCAACATTAATCCTAATATGAAAAAAGGTTAACAAGATTTAAACTCATCAGATTGTGTTTGCAAAGAAAGCTTTCCTTTCATCCTGTAGTTATTTACCATAACACATTAGAATATACTTTTATATAGTTCCTCAAGCTCTCTCCTGTGAAAAAGCTGTTCAACTGTGTCACCTTCATCCCGCTGTGAGACACAGACGCACCTTAAACTTATTGTCAGTTTTTTTATTCAACTATTGAAGATGATTAAAAATAGGATTAAGGACTATTTGACCACTGGATGCACATGTCCTGTTACTGAACACTGGCGAATTCATTGTCTTGATGTAATTTGCTGCTTGTTTTAAATCAGTCGCTCATTTCTTTGTTGTGAAATATTTTATGTTGTTTGTTTGATTTATGTGGAACTGTATGCTGCCGTCTTAGCCAGGACTCCCCTCGTAAAAAAAAGATTATGAATCTCAGCAGAAATATTTCTAGTAAAAAAAAAACAATGAATTAGTAATAATAGCATTTTTAAGCGTTTTATCACATTGATGTGTCCCTGTAGTTGCAATGATTCAAACCTTGCACAACAATCTTCAAGGACATTTAACAAAAGAGTTAACAAAATAATAAGTTGCTGATCACATATCTAACTCTCAAAGCCACTAAGACGTCTGACATTCTTTTAAAGACAGTTTCAATGTCTGTGCCATGTCTCACTGCTGCCATCTACTGTTCGCTGAGGCCAAACACAGTTCATGCAAACTCAGCTTCCTGCATGCAAGGGGTTTTGTTTTGAATCATGTTTGAAATATATTCAGTAATCATTAGTCAGTTAGAAGGTAGACACAGAGATAGATGTAGATGCAAAGATAGAGATGGATACAGGCAGATATACACACACCAGCAGTCCAATAAAAGTAACTTTTGTTGGGGGAATAAAATGTTCCTGTAGAATTAAAAGATGTTTTTCATGTTTGTACATTTCTGAAAATGTTCCCAACTTGTTTTCTGAGCAGATGCCAGCTATTTATTCACTCATTAAGGCAAGTCACATTATTGGCCATCATCCACAATAGCCCCTTTACATTCCTTTGCTAAATGGAGTTTTTAATCAAGGTTGCCGCTTGGGGGACAGTAATCATCATCTCTGCACTCTTCTTATAGCTTCATAACGTCATCCTGCTGATTACAACAGGCCTTTAGATAACAGATGGGAGATCAACGCCTGCTGCTACGATACAGCGTCGTTAATGGTTTCAGAGGTGATTAACAGCTTGTGGCCTCCGTTCATAGACACACTGATGACTGCAGTGGCACAGCGGAGCTTCAGGTAGCATCCTGTGGCGCCCCTCGAGGAATGGGGCCACCAGGTTTAAAGTTTACAATTCATCCATAACACACTGGTAAATCAGTAATTCAGCATCAACAAATGATCTGGGTTATAACGTAAAAACACTTAAAAAATGGGTGCCTCATTGGAAAGCGATAATTTCATGACATCACCTAGGTATTTGTTTTTCCCTTGTACTCTTCCCTTGTACTGTACTGTGAAGCGTATTCAGGGTCCCATCAGGTTTGAGAAATGTATATATATATATATATATATATATATATATATATATATATATATTTGATCTTGGTGTAGTAGCACGGTGTATGGACAAGCCTTGACTAGTGAAAAGTTATCAGATCTGTTTGTTTATTCAATGATTGATCGCTGCTCATTGAGCCGCTGTAAGGCAGAGGTACGTGACCCTCAGAAGAGAGGATAATTAATGCTCTGTCGACATCTGCTTTCATCAAAGAAGAAACTGCCGCTAATGTTTGCTACGGGCTCTGCTAAAATCCCTCCACCCCCAAACTCCACAAGTTCTAAAGCAGCAGACACTATCTCCTGCAGAGGGAGCAATGGTGAAGCTGTGCCAACAGATGCTTCGAGCTGAGGGGAGTCTTCATTCCAGACAGTGACAATAAAAACATTTCCTGGTTTCCTCTAGCGAAAAACAAAGTGCAAAGTCATGTTTTTTTATCATTATTTTCTCAGATTTTATCTCTAGGTTTGCAGTATTTAAAAAGGATACTTAGAGATATTATGTATGGATTGTTTTATCACACAGCATCTCCATGACTAGGAGCACACGGGGGCTCCAACCTGCAGTCGCATCATGGGTTATTTAAACCCCTGTGGTGGTATCAGACGTCCCTTTCCACTTCAACAACACAACACCTACATACAGTTGAGCTGAATTGAAGTGAAAAAGCAAAACAAAGCAAAGCAAAACAAAACAAAAAGGTAAATTAGTTCGACAAATAGGGCATAATAAAATGAAAAACATGTTACAAAGTATATTCCATTAACAAGCACTGTCATACACTTATTCAATCCTATTTCCACAACTCAGTAATTAATCATATTCAATTTATTTCCATTCCTGGACATGTGTACCTTTGTGCGCTCCCATCTAACTATATACAGTTTGATATACTATATGTACAATTAATAATTCACATATTATATAAATATATCTTCATACACACCCACATATGCAAGCAGAGAGACGGGCCTATAATTTATGAAGTGGGTTTTGTCTCTACAATTTCGTTCTCTTCCACTGCTGTGATAAACACGAGTCAGGATTATTTTTGATGAAATCACCATTATTCTCTTCAGATGTCACAGAATCAGGGATTTGTCCTGCCAGTTTTGGTCCAACACTTACAAAGTAATTATTGAAGCCATTTACTACATCGTCCATACTGTTAATAATCATATCATTATCAACAAAATACTGACGATAGTTAACTTGTCTAGAACCATTTCAATTAACACTGTTTAACATATTCCACATACCTTTAACATTGTTTTTATTATGATCTACTAGTTGCTATAATATTCCTTCCTACTAATTCTCACAATATTAGTTAACTTATATATTATATTGTTTATATTTACTTCCTACCTCTTTGGTTCAATGTTTTATGAATTCTCTATGTAGTGTATGCTTCTTTCTGGATGTATTTTGTAAACCATTAGTGATCCATGGAATGTCTGAATAGTTTTGGTCTTAATTGATTTGTTTTATTGGGATTTGAATATTTCATATGCTTTGTCAAGGTTTTCTTCTTTATATAACATTTCCCAGTTTTATATGAATCGTTTAGTGATTCATCTTTCAAACTGTGATTGACTCGTCTGTCCTCAAGTTTAATGTCTTGCTTTTCCTTGTTGTAGTCATAGTCAAAGACTGTAAACACTGCAGGTGGTCACTGATATAATCTATCAGTAATCCATTTATTGCCTTGTTGTCTGTAACCTGTTGTCTATCAGTGTGGCACAGTGAGATGTAATCCTGATGGGTCTGGTGATTTTTGGACAAAAGCTTAAACTTGACATTGCATTGATAAAGTCTTCAGGTGGTTTGTGGTTACTAAGCAGATCTATATTAAAATCCCCACAGATGAACATGACTTTTTGATTTGACAGTGTAAACATTTCTTCCATCCATTCCTTGAAAATGTCAAAGTTAGAACCCGGTGCTCTATAAATACAGCTAACAATTACATTATTCTTTTTTTCCATGTATATTTCTATTGTTAAAAGTTCTAATAAGTTTCCTGTTGCAGTTGTCATTCTGTCTACCACCTTGAAATTACATTTTTTTTCACATATACTCCTCCAGTCCTTTTTATGTAATTCAGTTCATAAAAATCTAATTCAAAGTCCAAACCCCTCACGGGGTTGATCCAAGTTTCTGATATTTCAGTGATGTTAAATGGTTGTGTAAACTGATATTCCTAAATGTTGATGAAATTGCATACAGGCGTCCACTGTTCAAATTAATTACTGATAGTTTCTTATCTGTCTAGATGATCTGGTTGAACTGTTCATCTGTGTAATAGGATCAGCTGTCGTTGATGTTAAACAGGATTTTTTTTCCAGGTTGATATCCGGGTTCCATGTCCTGGTATTTGTTCTCAGTTGTTCCCTGGTGTTTGTTTTCAGTTTCACCTTATCATAATCAGCGATCTTCTGTGGTAGAAATGAGTAACGTTCAGCGGTAGATGAATGATTTCCATTAGGGTGTGTCATGTTTGCATATTGTGTATTACATCAACTGTGTTTCTTTACAGTATATAAAAACCTTACAATCCACTTTGAGTCCCTTGTTTTCTGCTTACAAACCTCATTATTATGGCTGGTTTGTCGTTGCTGTTTCTCGGGGGCAGGGGTTCACATGCTTCAGGGGTTTAACAGTCCACTTCGATGCCCTTGGACTGCAGGAAATCTGCCAACTGTTGCTCCACGGAATCAGAAACTAACTCACCGGGCTTCACATCCTGGTCAGTGCTCACTGCCTGTGCATGTGACACTGATAAGTATGCTGAAAAAGAGAAGGATGAGCAGCATCTAAACATAACACCAAGTAACTAGTGGCTAGTTTGACATGTAAGAATTGTTTTAGCACAGCGGCTCTGTTGTGATTGGCTTTGCTGTGTCAGGCATGTGTGAGCTGACCAATCAGAGGAGACTGGGAATTCACAACTGGGGTGAAAATGAGCATTATATGTCTCCCTTAAAGCTGCTTTCATTTATTTTTGGTCACTAGTAGAAAAACACCAAGCCAAACATAGTCCTGACATATTTCCATATTAAGGCTACATAATAATAGCTACATAGCAGCAAACTTAAAATATTTACTACTCAGACTAGTTCCTCTTCACCTCTTTCCTGCGAAAACCACCTGGCTGTGCATGCTGTTTGCTGAAGGGCAACAAGCAGCTGTCTGTTGCTGCTGGAACCAAACAAACAAAAAAGCTCTGTGGCCATGGTGATCATTCTCTGTTTATCTATAAGTCTTCTCACATTACACATTAAATGTGAGCAGAGCACTGAGACCTCGACCAAACTGGCGAGAAAGCTCTGCAGCGATCTTTTCAAACAATTCACCAAGGGAGCTTAACAAGTGCTGAGCTGACCAGATTTTTAACAGAGTTTTACTTCATTGAACATCTAAATGAAGGGACACATAGGAAAACTGGTCAAACCCCAGTGTGCATCCAGACCGTGTTTCATGGCTCCGTATGCTAATGTGTTTCTGTCACCGGGGCCCACACTTCCGCTGTAAGACAAGCTGTTCACAGATGCAGAGTTACTGGAATTTCTCCTCTCTGTTATTGATTTTTCGGCGGGGTTTGTAAATGTTTACATGACTAGCAAGAGACATACAAGCTTTTTCAAATGATCCCCTTCCCTGCTCTCTCCTCCGTGCATTAGAGGCAGGGAGAAAGGCAGGATGTGAGCCGGACGATAAGCTGCAGAGAGACAGAAGGGCTGTCCTGTATTCTCTGATGGTCAGTCTGTCAGTGTCTAATAACCTGCATGCATGGAAAACTGCTGGAGCCTCGCTTGCCTTACTGTCAAATTAAAATCTGTGCTACCTAAATCACAAAGCAGGACATGATGTCATGCTTCATTAGAGCTCCCAAAAGTACATGATTAAATCCAGAGTTAATCAATACCCAGCCTGTGGTCTACAACACAAGCTACCACACGGCCGCTCTTTTGGTCTGTATCTTCTAATGGTAGTTTGCTAAAGTGTAATTATGAAAGGCCACGTCAGACAACCACTTCTACATAAAGGCCATTGTTATGCTGAGGAGGTCAGACTACAATGGGATGGGAGGAGAGGGAAGGGATGATATTAGTGATAGCTGTCTGAGAAGGCGTTCCAAAAATGTGGCAGGCCAACTGTGGAAACGGCAGTTGGCAAGACAACGTGTGACTGCTTCCAAACTTTTGTGCCTAGACCTGCCCAGATCACATGCAGGGCATTGTTACGACATACAATCAAAGCATGAACCTACCAAGCCAAATTCATATTTGTATAGCATATGTCACACATCGAAGCAATTCAATGTTCTTTACAGGATGAGAATACAGCAGGAGAGAGAGATTTACTATCCAGAAGTGTAGAAGTACAGGTAACATAGGAAAACACATCATTTAAAATTAAACTAGGGCAGTTTAAGTCAAGGCATGATGAAAGACAAAATAATACCACTACATTTCAGTGCACAGATAATGTAAATATATTAGAATATATTAAACAATTAAAAACACATTTTAAAAAATAAAGGCAATTTAAAGGCCAAGCTAAGAGGATTAAACTTTTAGCCATTAAAAAGATCGGAGTCATGGCTTGTAAAATGTGAACAGGGATTGTTGGAGACCTGGGTTGCATTATAGCAAAATTATGATTAGTTACGTTTGGTTTTTGTTTGTTTTGGCTCATGGGACGAGCAGTAGAGTGGTTCCGGGCTCTGGATGATTTGTGAGGCAGTTCAAAAGCATGTCAGAGATGTGTTTTGGCCCAGAGGCATAGAGTGATTTGTAGACAATTCTCTGAGTAACTGGTAGCCAGTGTAAGGATTTTAGAATTGGTGTAATAAACGCAAAAGTTCAACACATTAGTAGTTTGCAGAATCACACACTACCAACATTTATTTTGCCAAGCAGTTTGAGAACTTGGTGAAGTGAGCTTAAATAACACATACTGTTCAGTCTGGTGCTTCATTTATTATTTTGAGGAGTGACGCTCTCGCTATGTAACGCAGAGCACCAAATATAGCCTCTGTGCACGTTGAAATTACATTCATCATTTGCAGCGTCCATTTCTGCAGATTTGAGAGTCAAAAGGGGAAAATCTGTTTTCTATGCCAGAAATCTAGCTCAGCTCTGAATCCTGACCAGCTACGTTCTGTTTCTTGGCTGGCCTTGACCTCTGACCATCCTCCAGGAAGGGGGTGGAAAAGGAGAGGAAAGAGAACTTCCTCTCATGATCAATGCTGTGACACATTAATAAACTGTCAGTCAGAATTAAAGGATTTACGTTAAGTGGAAAAACTGCCCTACACTTCACGCACACACACACATGGAAACTGTCAGTCCATGTGACACTCATCAAACAGGGTGAGCTAGAGAAACACAAGTGGAGGCTTTCAGAGAGGATACCAGACAGGATTCCATCGTGACTTTAAGCATCAGGAAATGCACTGGATATCAGTTTCACATCATGACTCAGCTGCAACGCTTTGTTTAAAGCCGTTGCACCACAGTGAGGGAAGAAGGTGTATGTTTTCCCTAGTTTTTTTTTCGTTTCAGGAGCTTCAGTTCCCATAGTCACTTCATCTCACCCTCTGTTAGATGTACTCTCACGTAATCGTGCTGTGTGCACAGTAAAACTGCAGTGATATGAATAGGGTTTGAATTCAGGGTCAGTTTAGGAAACTCATGTAAATTAAAGAAGTGCTCATCTTATAGAATCTGCTTGTAAACTGTTTTTAGAGTATAGGATTCATACCATTCTCTTAAGATGGAGCAAGCACCAAAATATACAGCTCGTCATTTTGACATTTTTGTAAAATAAAGAAACAAAATATAAAATGATATATTTGTGAGCTTTAGAGGTGCTAGTAGTGAAGCCAGGCTGACAGTTTCCCCCATTTACAGCCTTTATGCTAAGATAAGTTAATCACTTCCTGACACTGTGAGGTGCAGTGACCTTTTCATCCAACCTCTAAGACTTTTAATGTAAGGAATCCCTAATAAAGGGGGGTTTTACCAGTTTGTTGTTTAAAAAAAAAAAAAATGTTTTAGTATGAGAAACTTTTGATAATTAGGCACATCAAGGTTTACTAACACCATAACCAAAATTTCTCCTCACAGGACCTTTAACATGTTGATTTCTCATTTTACTGCTGCCTCCTCAATTAGAATAATGTATTCAAGGGCGCTGAAACATTGTGGACTCCGTGGAAGAGTTTCCTCTAAATCCTACTGTCATAGTTTGAGTTTGTGGCTCCTCATGTGTCACGTTTCAAACTGGACCTTTAAAATTCCAGTCAAAAGTTCTAGTTTCCGGAAGAGGGTAAAGCAAGCCAAGTGATCACATTATCAATCTTCAGCAAAGCTGGATAAACCTGAAAGAGAATTTATGTGACAGTGTCTGACAGTGGATAAGATGTTTGTTTGTTTGTTTTTTATAATTTAAAGCTACAACAGTAGAAAACAATAAAACCTGCTTTCAAGAAACAAGTACAAAAATGTTTATCCACCTTTCATTTTGTAAGTAAAGTGTAAAATAAAGTGTGTGAGTATTAAGGCAAGGCCGTACTTCAGCAGGCAGTGCGATGCTAATGAGGTGTAACCAGATTTCCGCTTTCTCTTTCGCTTGTGATTCCGCGACATGTGGCAGTAATAAGAGGTAATTATGTTATCTGGTTGGAGCTCCGTCCTTTCCATCCTCTTAATATTGATTCAGATGCTGCCGCTGTGATATCCTGTCAGGGCATCTTTACATGATGAGCTGATGGGGTGTAAAACAGTGTTGACTCACATCCTGCTGTCCTGTTCGAAAAACACCAATAAAAGGAAAAATAAGAGATTGCTACCAGTCTCTGTCTATCATCTCACAGTGACAAACGGCACAGCAAGGCCAGTATGAAGTGCAACTACAGCACTGTGCATGTTTGCTTCCATCTGTTTGTGGAGAAACAGTTTCCATGAGGCTGATCTCGCTTTTCATCAGTGTTTCCAGAATTACAGACCATGTGGTCTTTATGTTACAATAAAGTGCTTGTTTTCAGAGATGGAGCCACCACAAAAACACAGCTAGATATTTGCAACATACATAATTCCGTTATGGCTCTAAGTTAAATGGCCACCGCATGATATTTTTGCAATGTCTCCATATCATAAAATGTTCAGGGCCCCAAACTGTACAGCTGTACCACATTTCATGCATCTGTGAAAAGTGAAAGAATATTTTACATATCACCTGAACTATATGACTTCCTTCCCACAGCCTACCTGAATTCCCCATTACCTCTTCACCTGAACAATACAGGCTGTAGATGATGTAGTATAAATGGTATCATTATAATCACTGACCATCAAAACATATGTGTAGACATAACCTTTTCTGTGTTATCGTGTTAGGTTGAGGAGATATGATGTAAAATATATAATTGGTCCATATCTGAAAATATTCAGGGCCCCCAAATTGTAAATTGTACAACTGTACCATGTTTCATGCTTTTATGAAAAAGTGAAAATTTTTTTCAAGTATCAAGAACCTGGGATTAACCACTACACTCGGACTTTCACATTAATAGACCACAGAGGTGCACTGCAGGGCCGTGTGCTCAGTTCAGCTCTTTTCACTCTCCTCACCAATGACCGCACACCCATCCATCCCTCTATACACACCACGGGGAAGTTTACTGACGACACCACCATGGTGGGAGACACACTACAGAGAGGAGGCACACCGCTTGGTCGAGTGGCGTTCAGACAACGAATCTGGTCCTGAACACAAAAGCCAAGGAGATCATTGTGGACTTTAGGCAAACCAGAAAGACCATACATCCCCCTGTCCACATAAAGGGTGAGGAGAGTGTCAACAACGTCAAATTGGGAATCCACATCACAAAAGATCTCCCTCAACACTTCCCACCTGCGAAACAGGAGGAGTGCTCATAGATAAAACGCTGGGTGCTGCGCCTTTTCTCTGGATGGCTGCATGCTGCTGCAGATGCTCACTCCTCATCGGGAACAATTGAAAAAAGATGCTGGCACTCCCAGGGAAAAAATGCTATATGGACACAGACCTTTACTCAAGTAAGTTAGTTAAAGGGGCATTACGTAAGAATTAACCACCTGTTGGATAGATAGGGGGAAGAATGTCACTAATCAGAGTATCCGCGTACTGCTGCTAACTGTAGCTGCTGTTAGCTAGATAGCTCAGTTAGCCATGTAGCTAGCAGTTTGAACAGGGAGTTCGGAGAACAGGAGGAGTGTTGTTTACATCGCTAGCACAGGAGCTAGCAGATCAGGGCTATATATATATATATATATATATGTATATATATATATATATGTATATATCTTTGCAGCAGAATACATTCTGTTGATAATTTCATTTATTTCTTTTTAATGTTTTCAACTAAAATTCTTAAATATTGCACCTTTAAGTAGAAAATGTAATGTATTTTTAATTATTTTAAATCTAAATGTTTCCACCTTGAGCTACATTATACCTCACTGGGAAATATTGAACTCTTTACTCCAACACATTTTATTAGACACCTCAGGTTAATAGTTTTACTAACTACTTTTCCGATTACAATTTCACACAGAAAAACTACAATGAGTTTGAATAATGGAAGTGGTACACTAAAATGAATATATGTATTGTATATGTAATATAACCAATAACATGGTATATGATACAGTAGCATTACAATGCCAGGGTCAATTCTGCTGCCCAATAACAGACAGAATGCCTTGGCTTTTTTTATTTTTTTGCAATTTCAGCAGAGGATAGTGTTCATGATATCTAACAGCAAAGCAAAAAACAATCACAATTTGGTCCATGACCACATTTCATACATCTGCCCCTGCAGGAAAATGCAAACATATACAGGAGATGTACTTGTGAAAGTATATTTATGTACCTGTGTGTGTGTGTGTGTGTGTGTGTGTGTGTGTGTGTGTGTGTGTTTGTTTGCATATGTGTGTGCTGAGTCCTGTGCCCAGTCTGGCTTGGGTTACACTCTTTCTAAGATGACAGAGAGGAGAAACCTCTCTGGATGCACCTTGCTTGCGGGAAGCAGAACGGCTGCAGGCATAAATAAACCTCCCCTGAGGAAAGTCAATACAGCAGCTCATATGTCCACAGCAAATGAATATCTAGGCCTATCTGCATCTTAATGGGGACAAAACTATGTGCATGTAATGCACACAAACATATTTGTGTATCGACATGTGGTAGAGGCACTAGAAACAGGTACTTCAGTAAAAATAGCAGAGAAAAGGTACATCCCAACAGCCTTAAAATCTATGTTGAAGTAAAGAAGTTGCTTAATAAAAATGCTAACGGAAAACATATATAATGAACAGCTTTTAGATTAGCTGCTAATTTAAAAAATAATGCAAGAAGGGGGGACAATTGTCACATTAATTCATCTAAGAAGGCCTAATTACCCGCCACATTTTTACTGTAAATTAAATGAATTTGTTTTTAAAGGCAGGCTTAGGTTACTGTACATGCTAACCAGATCATATCAGTGGTTTGTTTCAGCTCATTCCTGTACACACAGAAACATTTAGTGTTTATATTTACACTTCATAACAAACTACAGTTCATACATCACCACCTGTGACACGATTAAATTCAAAGACTTTATGCATTATGCTGCCAGTGAGATTTCAAATCCAGTAATATATAGTTGATTACAGTAAAGCCATACACTTATATTATTATTATTATTATTATTATGCCAGTTTATGTAGTTGTATGCATCTCGCTCTATGAATAGACTATTTTTTTCAACCCAAGCACTTTTTATTTTTGTTTTACTATTTCATATGCACACAGATAGTGTAAATAAGGAAATGTCACCCTTGTTTCTCTCAGGCAGGGGTAGTTTGAAATCACAAAAAGGCTTTTTTTTTGTGGCCAGGCGCTTGAATATTTCCGCAGAAAATAAGTGTTAAGTGTCCATTTGTGAAATTGGACCATGTAAGACTATATGATGTGGACCCATTGTGTTTTTCAGCTAATAGGGCCAGTAATAGGTCACAGGTAGTATATAAACAGAAATGAAGGAGAACGCCAAACACAGAAATTAAAAAAACCTGTCAGACAGGACTGCGAACAGGAAGATAACATCGAGTTTAAAACTCCTGCCCAGTCTTGCTCACAGTCAGATCAGCTCTCCAACACAAAGGTAAGGAAAGAAATGAATTGGGAATGTGATGTTACCTGTATTCCTTCGGCTTAGAGTTCTACTTTATGGCAATATTATACGCTAGAGCAGATGGATTTTTGTGGATTAGATTTATTCTAATCCTGAAATCTATTTCTTGTCTAATTTTCTCCATCATTCTGAACAACCAGCACCTAAAAAAATGGAGTCAGACATTAACACTGGGCCAATGCGTGTCCTGGTTACTGGTGGATCTGGGTTGGTGGGTAAAGCCATCGAGCATGTGGTCCTACAGGAAGGTGGGAAACTGGAGGGAGAGGAGTGGATCTTCCTCTCTACCAAGGATGCTGATCTTCTGTAAGTTGTTTCCATTCAACTTTTCTACCAATTTTCTAAACAATTTTTAATAATAGAATTTATTTATCACATTTGTGAATGCAGCTTAGTTCATTTACTCAAGTCCTGCAGAGGTTGATGGAATGTAACTAGGCACATTTAATTGATAAACAGCAGCTACGATGCACATATGAGGTCTTGAAAATTGTTTATTTTCTTTATCGACATTGATATGTTGTGGTTTCTGTCTTGTGTCAAATTGACTTACTGTAAGTCGCTTTGTACAAAAGCGTCTGCTAAACGTAAATGTAAATTTATGTAAATGTTTTTAAAGTACTGTACATTTTTGTACTTCCACTCCACTACATTTCAGAAGCAAGTGTTGTATATTGTGCCCCAATACATTTGTTTGATATTTTGATTCAATGCAATATTATAAAATATAATAAACAAAAACATTTTGAGGTAAGATTATGGATATAATAAGATGATCCCCAGGTGGGGTGAGATTCACGAGCTACCCAGCAGTATATTGAGGCTTGCAGAAAAAAAAGGTTTACCACTATCTGCTGCAACATTGAAACATTTACATATCAATACAGAAATAATTATTAGTAATTAATCTAACAATTATAATAACAGTTATTGTATAAAGATAATCATATCAGCATATTACCATTAATATAAGATATAATAAGATAATATACAGTATTCTGTAATGGACCATCACTTTCACTTGCATGAGTATATTTGATTCTAATGGGTTGGTTTTTTTTTTTTACTTTAACGTAAGTAAAGTTGTGAATGCAGGATTTTTACAGAATTGAACAGAATATTTCAACACTGTGGTACAGCTCTGACTATGTAATCCACCACTGTTGGTGCATTTCCTAACAAACAACACCAGAAATGGAAAGTTGATTTTTTAGTCACCTAAAAAAAAAAAAGATTATAAATGCAAAGCGTGTTGAATAAAAAGCACTTTTCTACAAGTGACATGCTGTTTAAGATGGGTTGCTGCTTGTCACTTAAAGTCTATCTTCTTCTTCAAGGGTTAGGGTTAGTTCGTATGTTTTTTTCCAATTCCTGTCCAGCTTTAAGAACATCTGGTATTAAAACATTAACAGAGATGTTGGGCAGACCAGGGCTGTTTTCGAGAAGTATCGTCCAACTCACGTCATCCACCTCGCTGCAAAGGTCGGGGGACTATTTCTCCACATGAAGGAGAACATGCACTTTCTGGTGAGATAATGCTGCCATACATTACATGAATGAATGCTGCAGGAAATTATATTTGAACCTTACTGTAAAGCTGGTGTCATTTGTAAATATCTACATATTTAACTGTAGTCAGTAACAGTCTAACACTTTCACAGAGGGACAACCTCCGAATCAACGACAACGTACTGCAAACAGCCCATGAGATGGGTGTCACCAAAGTCCTGTCTTGCCTGTCCAGTTGTATCTTCCCTGACAAAACCACATACCCCATTGATGAGACCATGGTAAGCTTTTTATTTACCCAGCGTTCCTACTGAATGAACATTAAGACTTGTTTCTAGCAACACCAAGCATACATATACATATCAGTTACTTTTTAAAGGATGTTTAGACTTTAATTTCAGGGAGATTTATGGGGTTCTTTGTTGGAAAGAAATGTGCTTTCTGCGTATTGTAAATAAAGATGAAAATTAACTGAAATTAAAGGTTACAAAATCATCTGCCATTCACTGGCCCAGATTTCCAAATAGGACAATCCAAAATTTAAATTCTGGTTTCTGGTAGGGTGACTCCAGACCCTGAGAGAAATAGTAGAACAGCATTGCATGATTCTATTTGTTATGTAAATCCCATCTGTCATAGATACACAATGGACAACCACATGACTCCAACTTTGGATACTCCTATGCTAAAAGGATGATTGATGTTCAAAACAGGTAAGCAGCTCAGTTTACTGAGTTGTATGTCTCAGTTGGATGTGTCATTATTTCCTTCACCTAAACTCTGACAAAACCGAGATTCTTATCATCAGTCGACATCAATTCGACCATCGCATCAATAGACTGGTTGAATCCTGTTTCTTTTAATTAAGAAACATCTCTTAAATCCCATCAATACTATCCACTTCAGACTTAGAATGTATCAGTCACACATTCATTGTGTCTGGTCTTGATTTCTGTAATTCACTTTTTACCTGCCTTAATCAAACTGCCCTAGCTTGACTTCAGCTTGTACAAAATGAAGCAGCAAGGCTGTTACCTGTGAACAAACCCATATCACGCCGATCTTTGCCTCTCTGCGCTGGTTGGCAGTTAAGTTTAGAATTCATCAATTATTTTAATTGCTTACAAGTCACTATACGGCCTAGCACCTGGTTACACCTCTGAACTTCTGACCCCATGCATAACTGACTGGCCTCTCAGGTCATCCCATCCGAACCTCTTGGTAATTCCACGTGCCAAACTCAAAACCAGCGGTGACTGCTCTTTTGCGGTCAAGGCACCCAGACCCTGAAACAGTCTCCCCCCTCCCATCAGATCAGCTGAGACCATAGACTGTTTTAAAAATCTGTTTAACACATACTTTATAGGCTGGCCTTCCTGTAATCTTTAGGCTTCATCTGTGAGTGTGGTTGTCTAGTGGTGTTGTCTTTGTGTGTTTGCTGTTTGTATGACTGTGTGCTTAGAACCGAAAAAACTTGTTTAGGTTTATGTACCAACATGACTTGGTTATGTTAAGACACTAATGCGTTTGGTTAAACTGGAGCACTAAAATGACTTGGTACTTGGCATAGGGCACAAAGTAAAAACAAATATACTTGGTCCAGGTTCCAAAACTACGAGGCAAAGTTCAGACATCAAAACTATTTAGATAGGCTAAGACACTATATCTCCATGGGTAAACTGAGGCAGCAAAACTAATTTGTTAAGTTTAGGAACCAAAACCACTTGGTTGACTTTAGGCAAAAGCACTCCTTGGTTTAGTTTGGGCAACAAAATAAAAAAAGTTGGGTTTGGTCAGGATTAGGCAACAACGCTACTTGGTTAAGTTGAGGCACCCAAACTCCTTTAGTTTAGTCACTAAAACCTAAAGGTTAGATTTTGGCACCAAAACCTCTTGATTAGGTTAAGGCACCAATACTACTTGGTCAGGTTTAGGATGCATCACACTTAGGGTGCAAATAGCATTGTGGGCTACAGACACCTGGGTGCTAGTAAAGAAAATCAGATTCTCAAGTTTCGAGCTATGAAGATGCTATCTTATGCTGTGTTTGTTTACTGTTGGATGTGAGAGGTTCAAAGTGGGCAACTACGACTTCCAGACATTTGAATTACTGAGGGGGATCGAACAAACATTGATACCTGCTCAAAAGCATTCATTTATGTAACCTTGCATGATTGTCTGTGTGTTGACAGAGCATATTTCCAGCAGTTTGGTCGTCGTTACACAGCAATCATTCCGACAAACGTCTTTGGTCCCTACGACAACTTCAACATAGAAAATGGTCATGTACTTTCAGCACTGATGAACAAGACATATAAGGCCAAGAGTGAGTAAATCGCACACTTGTCTATCTTGATACACACAAAATACAAAGACAGACCATAACCAGTTTACAGTCTTTTATCTCATGTCTCATTTTATCTCTTTCATAGCGGAAGGAACTCCTGTGACTGTCTGTGGCACTGGAGCTCCGAGAAGACAGTTCATCTATTCTCTGGTATGATGTGTGTGTGCTACAGACTGTACAGTATGTGTTTTAGAATGTAAGTATACATATTCCTTAGATTTTAGTCAACAGACATGGGCCAAATGTATCTCTGACTGGATTATGGTTAAATAAGTGATATAAGTGATAAATGTCAACTAAGAAAGTCTACTAAGTCTCATGATCTGTGTCTATTCTCAGGACTTGGGCCGTCTGATTGTTTGGGTCCTGAGAGAATATGAAGAAATTGCACCCATAATCCTCTCTGGTGAGTACAGTGCTGTGCTCACCCACCAATTTTCTGCACATCTTTGTGAATCTTTAATGAAAGAATCATAATCTTGCTGATTGTGTGATACACCAGAGAAAATAGGAGAAGGTACAACTTCAAAACATAGAGGTATGAGACACAGTAACTACATGAGCCAATAATTCATTCACTGTTCTTTCAGTGAATGAGGAGGATGAGGTCTCAATCAAAGAGGCTGTGGAAATGATCGCAGATGCTCTGGACTTCAAAGGCAAAATACAAGTATCCTTTCAACATCCCCCAGTGGTCCTACACACTGTTATTGATTCTTATTATGCTGTGCTGTAGTTAGTCTATTTAGCTCAAAACCTACAGAGCTAAAAGCAGGTCTCCCCTTGACCCCTAATATCAGTTTGACACCACCCTGCCAGATGGCCAGATGAAGAAGACAGCCAGCAATGCCAAGCTAAGACGCTACCTACCCAACTTCACCTTTACACCTCTTCAAGAAGGTCAGAGTTCACTTTACTGTACATCTTCATGATGAATAAGTACTGTTGTTGTTTTTACATTAAAATAACTTGAGTTGATCAAACAGGGCTGCATATACGTTAGCACTGATGTGGCATAGAAATACCATGAGGCTAATATCAAAAAGGTTAGGTTTAGGCCTCAAAACCACTTAGTAAACTCAAGGTACAAAAAGTGCTTGGTTTAGTTTAGGTTACAGAAAGACTCTGTACAGTTTAGGCATCTATACTTCATTAATGTTTGGCATTAAAACTACTCGGATTTGTTTAGGCACCTAAATGTCTTGGTTTAATTAATGTAACAACTTTTGAGGCACCAAAACTACTTAGCCTCAAGCGAAACAAGTTCTAACATTATTTTGCATTACATTCTTCTATTCATGACTTCATGATTTGACTGGATTCAAATTCCTTGATGTAGTTCCTACCGGACATGCAAATGAGAGCTTTGTGTGATCATTTGCATGAACACTGCACCTGCTGAGGGTTAAATGTTCTTGTTTTCTCTGTCCACCTAGCTATAAAGAAAACCTGTGACTGGTTCGTGGCCAACTACGACACTGCCCGGACATGAAGTGACCAAAGACTGAGCTGAAAATTAACACTGTTCTTTGGTTTTGGTGTCAAGGAAGTTGTTAACACTGTTCAACTGTTGTATTAATATACTGTATAATATTGTCTAGTATCATATTTTATTCTCTGACAGGAACTTCCCATTAATACAGAGCCTGGGAGTTGCCATGGATGTGTGTGTGTTTTCTTTCAAACACGTGCACAAATTATAAAACTAAAATTTTTTCCACACCATCAAAACAAACTGTAAATGACAGATACAGAGTAAGACAAGGAGAGGAGTGTTACAAAGCAGCATATTTTACATTTCATTAGAGAGTTTTCTATCTACAAAAGACACTGTTCATTTTATCAAGCTCTTTTGTAGTTTTATACTGAGCATAAACAAGGTTTCAGATTCAGGACTATTAAAAACATTCAAGACTTCACAGAATATTTTTTGATAAATGCCACCAGAACCTTTGTGGACCAGCTAAGTATCTGAATGAATGTGGTAATTTGCTAAGACTTTTCGGCGACACGGTATACTTAACTGAAAATAGTACAAATACAACATATTCATTGTTTAACCTTATAAACATAATTTTGGAAAGTTGTGAAATACTCGGGAAAATGGGTAATAAGTGACAGACTTTGTGAAAAAGGGACTGTATTAAGGATATTACATGGGCTTAGGAACGCTTCGTAAAACATGTTGTCAGTAAAGACAGTCTGTTTCCATTCTGTTTTTTATTGATATTTTACACAGTGTTCCACTTTGGGGGGATTTGGGGTTGTAATAACACATAATGTTCAGAATAAAAATACTTTAAAAAACATTTTTTTTAATCCAAACTCAACAATATGAGCCAACCCAAGGTTATTTTTATCTTCCACTTTGCTTTGAGGCAGATGTCTGATGGCTCAGGTTGCAGAATGTTGAAAAATGTCGGGATATATTTCTTTATGTGAGATGTAATAACACCCTGTGGTAGCTCAAGTGAGGGATGCAGTGCTGCTGTTGGTCAGAGGAGTCTTCTGATACAGATCAATGGAAACAACTGAGACCAGTGGAGCCAGAGACTCTCTGCTGATTCAATTTACCATCTCTGTAATTCACATGAACGGACCGCCTGTTAGACAGCACAAACACACACACACACACTCACACACAAAGAGATGCAGTGGTGTTTCAAGGGCGAACGCATTCAAAAATACAGTTAACAAATGGCAGCATTTTTGAGTATGACAAACTTTCCCAGCTTGTTCTATGAAAAGGTTACAGTTAAAGTCTTTATGGTCAAACATGGCCTGGGATGGAAACAAGGAGTGTGACCCACTTCCATAAAATACATGCAAATGTAGATGTTAGCAGCCGACGTCAGTTCACAATCTCCTGCATGAAAGTGTGACTAACTGCAGCCCTATCCCCTCCAACTTCCAACTGCTCTATACAGTCCTGTGCAGGGCTGCTAACAGACATGTTCTTCCTGCGCAGTGTCTACAGACCGGTCAAGGGTTCGTGGTTTGAATCACATGATATGAAGTGCATATGTGCCTCTAATGCTGAGCGCAAACAAACTGCCTCTGAAACTGTAACAGATGCATTTAGTAGTTTCACTCCTCCCAGCTGCATAAATGTCAATTAAAACTGTAATAGCCTTCATATAAAAATACAAGAAGAGCGGAGTCTCCAGTCTGTCAGAGCAGCATCAATTATTCATAAATGCTCCTGTTGGGTGTGCTGCTCCTGGGATCGATGCCTCTGTAATGTGGACTGATATGAGCCCCTGGTCGAGTCCAGGCTGCAGCAGGTTAATGGACTGGTGGAGGCAGTTCCTGGACAAAACTCTGCACCACACCCTGCTCATACACTTTAAAGATTTGGCCAGAATTTTTGGTTAAAACATACATGTGAGACATCTGTGTACTGTGATGCAGATGTCCACTTAAGTTAGCGTGCTAACCAGCTAGCCCTGGCCGGTCGGTCTCTTAATACCATTTTGTACCTCAAGAAAGAGTTAACATTACTCTCCACATAAAGCGCCATTGACTTCTAACTAGCTTCTGTTGAACTTAAAACAAAACTTAAGAGATGGATTAAAAACAACCAAAACTGCAGTCATCAATAACTGACCTACTTCATCTGAAGTGCTGCACTTCCTTGTACTGCCCTTATTTTTTTATTTCTATTTTTCATGTCTCTTTTTTCTCTCTCCCTCTCTCTTTCTTTTTTGCTTTCTCTCCTTCTTGAATTTTTTTTTTTTTTTTTTATTTTCTTTCCCACTAATGTAATGTGATGATGTGTTGACCTGCCAAGGGACTACAGATGAAAATTTGCTTTTTTGCTAACTCTGGCATATTTATATTTTGAGTGTAAACTGAAAATGTCAATTGATGTGCATTGTCCCTTTTAAATGAATGAATGAATGAATGAATGAATAAATAAATAAATAAATAAATAAATAAATAAACTTCCCCACAGCAGGCCACTAAATTAAAGTGAGTTTTTGCAGCTTAATTAGTTGTTGCAACTAGTCCTGCTCGACGTCTGTAGCAAAACTTTCAGGAAAAGTAGAGCAGAAACCAGATGAAAGTTTCCTTGAAATGTGTTGAAAACACCAGCTATTCATTAACCAGGTTACAGTCTTTCATTATTGTTTGAAAATACCAGAATATTATTGTTAAATCACGTTGGCTTAATTTGCAATAAATGTTGAGATAATTGTTGTTAGAAAGGGTAAAAAAGAACATTTCTAGGTTGTTGTTGCAAGAACAGTATATTCATCATCTCTTGTGGGCATCTTTAATTTTCTCTATTTTTTCCAACTCCAATTTCTTCATATGTTATTTTCAACAGCCTCTAAAATTAAAAAGAGCACACTAAAAAACTCTAGGGGTAAAATTTCACCAAGTTTACATCAATACAGCACCAACACACTACTGAGTTACCTCAGTGTAACACAATACTGGGTCTCTAAAAATTAACAAGAAATAAGAACAATAGTATCCAATCAAGTTTTTGAAATGGAAAAACAAACACTATAACTATTAGTAGCTTGCTGTAGTGCTGCTTTTCGGATTGATATATTCAAAGTTTAGTATTGACTATTGAAATGAGGCTAGAAAACAACGTTGTTAACATCTTTAAACTGAAAGCATATTTTCTTTCCTGTTTTTAAAATCTGTGAGTGTGTGCATGTTTTTCTCCAATCCATTACTCCACCAAATCAATTTGTGCTGTCGTTCAATGAAGGAGCTGAATGTTTCATGGAGAGTGCGGTAATTAGTGAGTTTCTGAGAATCTTTTAGATTATATAAATGTTTCCAAGTAGATAGTGGTCCTGCTTTGATGTAATCAGATTACATCGTAATCACAGCTAATGATGCAGCAGAACAAGGGGAACAAAAATCTTTGCAGGGTAGCTGTTTTTTCCCGGTGCCGTTGAATCATTTCAGGTAAAGGTCCGACATTTTAGTTTCAGTTTCTTTTTTACTTTTTTTTTTCTTGGTCAAATAAATTGATCTGGTCGTTTGCCAGAACATGCGGCCTTATCATCCTGCTGGGCTGTGTGATAATGTGAGGAGCATTAAATATTCAGTTAAGAGGAAGTTGAGTGTCACTACATTATCTGAGATGTCAGGCATTTATTGATGACTATCCTTTATCTGTTGGAGCTGAAAGGACACACACACACACACACACACACACACACACACACACAGGCGCGCACACTAAACCACTGGGAGTAATATTATTCGTCTGATAGATGTAGTCTATTTGTTTCATGAATTATAGATCTTCCAAAATGTCATCCAGAGCTGAGTTGCGCTGCTCAGACTTGCACGCTGTGTGTATGACATCACCTTGACAGATGAGTCCTTTCTGCAGCACTTGCTGGAAGTTTTAACTGGGAATTTCAAAGGTTACTCAATCAATAGGTGAAGCTTTTTAAAAATGCTTGTTTGTATCCTCTACCGGGCTGCGTTGTCAGACAAGCTGCTAGTAAACCCTGAGGATAAATCTGTTTCTAGTTCTAGCATCCTCCACAGTTAAACTTAAAGAGATTTAAAGCTCCCCATGAAGTGTGCTTGGGTGCTTTAACTTAAGCTGCCCTTGATGAAATTAAAACAAGTCAGACCAGCATGCAGAAATAGAATTACAAGCAGCAATAATTCACTTTGTGAATGAAAAAGCACTCTCCAGCCGCCCCGCTTATCTTTTATCTGAAGAATCCGTCAATGAACGTGTAAAGGAGATGTAAGAGAGAGGGAGGAAGACATCCCAGTGCCATTAACCTGAGACCACCCTCCCCTTCCACCCCTCTCGACCCCACTCCACCTCCGCTCATTCATTCAGACCCAGCCCAGGCGGAGAGGAAACTGCTGCCCTCTTGGGGATTTGGCATCATAATTATATAGGAAGCAGAACAGTCTGCTGTCTGTTTGAGCCAGAGAGGCTGCAGGCTAGTCACACATGTCGGCTAATGTGCAGCGAACAACTGGTCACATCATGGATGTAGAGCTGTCTTTCTGACACTGTTTGAGAGGTAAGATGATCTCCTTCATTAATCTTCAAAGAGTTGATAACAACAGAGAGTGACTGCCATCCTGCTGCTGCTCAAAGTCTGCTCAGTTTGCTTTGATTGTTGTTTTGTATTGTCACAGATCATCTGTGCAAACCCGTGCCCAGACTGTAACTTTAGTGTTACGACAACAGCTTTGGAAGCAGCTCTTTGAACAAAGCATGAGAAGTCTCTTCCCTTAAACCAGTTTCCTTGGATTTACGGAAACTGATCCATTGTCGTCTGCAGGCTGTTTCTGATCTGCAGTCTTAATTTGATTTCTTGCCACTGGAGATGATCAGAAATAATCAGACGGACCCCACATCAGCTTGTTAGTCTTGCACCAGTACCGGAGTTCTCGAAGGGTTATGGCTTTTAAAAATATGTTTATTCATATCATTGACTTGAAGAGTTGGAGCGCTCTCAGAATGTTGTCTATGGCTTTATTAAGGTCCCACAGTTTCTAAAACGGATCATTGTGCCACAGAAAAGGCTCCAGGGTGCAACCATTTTGGTCACACAAAGATCTGTCTGGTGCGACTTAACATTTTCAGTCGTCGAACCGGTGCTCCTGAAGTTCATCAGTTTATCTTTTATCAATTGAGATTATCACGATTTCTTGCTGAAATTGAATAAAAAATGCTTTATTTGCCGCACTTAAATGAAGATCTTAGGCGTATCAGTGCAACCAGTGTGAATAAAGGGTTAACAATAGATTACAGGCCATGAACAAGCATTAAAGGGAAACCGAACAGTTTCTAGAATAGCAGTCTTATGAGTTATTACCCAAACACATTTGCAATGTTTAACATACATATAATATAATTGTTAAACATTAACTAAAGTCTGTTGCTTTATTAGGATTAATACGTACTTGATTATGCATTCATTAACAGTTAAACATGTTATTTGCAGATCATAGGCAAGAACAGCACCCTGACAGGTTTAATCAATCTTTTATATAAAGTGTTACCGTTCCTTTTATCAGTGCAGCTGTGAGACTGTGTACCTACATTTTAAAGCAACATTATGTAGAAATAATGTAATCCTACCCTCTCACTGAAGTGAAAAAAGTGATGGGGGGGGCCAGAGCGGCTGAGACAGAGACACCATTCAGTCTATTACAAGACACTGTACCATCAACATGATTTTGAAGCTGTTATTTTAAGGTTAAAAGTTACAGAATGTTGCCTTAAATTTCTTCTTTCTTGTTTCTTAAATGTCTTAATGATAGGTGACATGGTCCTTTAGTCCTGTTATGACTCGATGTGTGTTTTTGTGTCGCAGATTGAGAAGGGGAAGCAGACATGTCAGAGAAGAAGCCACGAGGCTCCGATACGCGCCCTAAATGTGGCCTCCGCAGTTGGAGTGCAGACAGTTATGTTTGGAAGGGGAAGAAACGATCCCGGAGCTCACGCAACGGGTCGAGTCCAGGCGGGCTGGAGGTGGACGGGACGGAGGAGCTGGGTGTGCGGTCGACATCCTGTCCGAGGCGGCGCAGAGAGAGGAAGTGTAGCTGCAGCACTCTTGGGGAAGCAGACATTGATGTAGTGTGTCGGAAGGCCTTGTCCCGCCGCTCTCTGCGGCAGAAGTTTCAGGATGCTGTGGGCCAGTGTCTTCCTCTGCGCTCTCACCATCACCATCATCATCATCACCATCCATCGGGGTCCTCACGACCCTTCTCAGTGCTCTTCTGGTCCAAACGCAAGATCCATGTATCAGAGCTCATGCAGGACAAGTGTCCATTCTCGTCCAAATCTGAACTGGCCCGATGTTGGCACCTTATCAAAAATCAAGCCACCCACCAAAGTGCTCTCAAGGACATGGAAACCCCCCTCAAACCCAATGTTTCATCTTCCTCTTCCTCCCCACCACAGACCCCCCTCTCTTGGGACGACATCTGCTGCTCTCCTGGACCTGGAGGCACCAGCCTTGAGGACTGGGACCCTTCTTGTCCTCATGGTGGGGCAGAGGGTCGTTGCGGCCACACTGACTACGTCCTGGTCCCGGATCTCCTCCAGATCAACAACAGCCCCTGTTACTGGGGTGTGCTGAACCGCTTTGAGGCAGAGGAGCTGCTGGAGGGCAAACCAGAGGGGACGTTTCTGCTCCGAGACTCCGCCCAGGATGAGTTCCTCTTCTCGGTCAGCTTCCGTCGCTACAGCCGCTCCCTTCATGCACGCATTGAGCAGAACGACAAGCGCTTCAGCTTTGACGTACGTGACCCGTGCATGTACCGGGATCCCAGCGTGACAGGACTACTGAGACACTACAGTGACCCGGCCACCTGCCTCTTCTTTGAGCCACTCCTCTCCCGGCCACTATCGAGGACCTTTCCTTTCTCACTGCAGCACCTGTGCAGGACTGTGATCTGTAGCTGCACCACCTACCAGGGCATTGACAACCTGCCGCTGCCACATCAGCTCAGGGACTACCTCCGACAATACCACATTAAATATGATGGGGCCTGTGCTGTGTGACAGTCCAAAGCAGGCCCCACACCATGGACGGCAAAGATAGGATAAGCAAAGGAAAGTTCTCTTAGCAAAAGGGCAAGAGTATTGTTCTCGAATTCCAAGTAGCTTTGCTTTGCAGATCTTTGAGGTCTAAAAGGTGCAGAACCAGATGATGGTTGGTCTTGATGCATCAAGAGACAGGAAAACTAAAAATCCAAGAGATCATCAGCCTTCTCTTCAAGCCTGAATCCACACGCTGTGTGAAGGCATGGACTTAATGTCTCTTATGTTTTCCTTCAATACTAAGAGATGGTTTGAAGCCTGGATTAAGGTTTTCTGCTTCCGGTGATACTGAAAGTTACTGGAACCATGTTTGACTTGATGGCAAGCGAACACAGCTGACTGTGATACACTGAGACCGTGATTAAAAGTTAAGAACAGTTGCCTTAAAGGATAAGTTCACTCAAAAAATAAAAACAAAAACAGTCATTATCTACTCACCCTCGAAGCTGTGGAAGGTTAAGTGAAGTTCACAAAACATTTTCGGGATCTTCACAGCAAAACGGCATTGCAGCATTCTCCTTAACAACTGAAGCACATGGGGACTACATACACACAAACATAAAATGGCTCTATGCAGCTCATCTGGCGTAATCCAAGTCTTTGGAAGGCCCAAGATTCCAACTTGCTTTGAAAAAACTTCATGTACACCCTCAATAAGCAGTCGAGCTTGTGCACCCACTTCAGACGGGTTCATGTTAATGCTTTTAGCCTAGCAGCGAAGTAAAGATATCTGCTTTTGGATCCAGATATGTTTTGTGGACTAGAAAACCAGGGGCCACTAGAGCATCTGCACCTTTTATGGTAAACCGCCTGAGAGCAAACCTCGATTCATGTACCATACAATCATAAAAAATAAATGTTTTACCATGGTCTTGCATATAACCGGTGCTTTCAAGGGTGTGAAATATAAAGACACTCCAGCTGCACTGAGTATTATCCAGACATTATTAATTCTACAGTAACTTTGCAACTTAAACAAAGCATTTTCACCTTTGTGGTCCTTTCCAGCTTTGAAATATCCCTGATGTTGTCACACTACCAGACCTCTCCCCCCAAAGACTTTGTGTGACGATGGAGGTCGTGATTAATCACTCGACGCATTTGCCTCTTGACGGGGATGTGGAGTCCGGTGCGATGAAGAAAGAAGGACCGTCTCTCTGCTTGACTTTTTATCTGCTGCACAAAATGGGTTCAAGCACTCTGTGGCATTGAGATAAAGGGCGATGGATAATAGCAGAAAAAGAGACTCTGGTCATAACTCGGTTCAAGTATAAGCATCACAAATGTCACCTACTTCTTCTTCTTAGGTCTTTATTTAACAGGGTTGCATTCTTCTCTGCAGCCACAAGATGGCAGCACAACTGCACTGATCAGGGGTTTGGGAGGATTTCATGTGCGCCTCTTGTCTGCCCTCAAACCACTCAACTGCTTCTTTAGCCCTTGCTCTTAGCTAAAAACTGGTATTTTTTTTGCTTCTACAGCTTCCCCAAGTATTGCTATTGAAAATCTGTTACAACGAAGGAGTACACTTTAATATAAGCACTATTCTGAAAGTATTTAAATCACTGCGATACCCCCTTGAGGCATATATTGTGCTAATAAACCACTAAATGCCATTCACGCTGTTTTCGTGGCATTCTTTTCCTTCATCTCTGTGACTGGTTTAATGGTCCAGCTGCTTATCCATGCCCGTTCATGCTGCTCGTAGTTAGACAGGCTAATGGTATGGAAAATGCTGCTTTTGAAGTATCCTTCTGAAAACAATTCATCGCTCTCTCGGCAAAGGACACCTCTAAATGCCAGCGCTTCACCGGAGCAAAAGGAGAGATAAGGACATGAAAAAAGACCATTTGCCTCCATAAATTCATATTTTTTCACTTGATTCATGTGTCATTCAGATTCTCCCCCTCTCCTGCCAGCAGTGTAAAATATCTGCACTGGGGCAAGTTGTATGCATACAAAGCAGGGTATGAAATATTCATCCTACGGCAATTAGGTTTTCAGATACAAGCGTTTTTATTTTTTTTTTATCTTGTCATACAGATATCAGCATTTTACTTCTACATGCTTGGCAAATTGGCTGGTCTGTTGTCGGTCATTGCTCTGTTTTCCATTTTGTACTTTCATCATTTAAAAAAAAAGCACTGTTTCAGTTAGATAAAGGAGTTGATAGGCGGTTTGGTCAGACGGAGTTAGCTTCTTAGCTTCTGGCTCTTCTGCACCAGTGCACTGTTAGACATTTCCACAAAAGTAAGACTGATTTAACCCTTCAATAGATTTTCTTTAATGTCTGCTTCCACGGCAACAATCTGTGACGTCCGCTGATGACTAAAAGCTCAACTGACCCTTTTCATGTTGGACGTTTTGACTTTTTACAGCTGGAAAAGAACAGGTGAAATATATGACGTAAATGACAGCTCTGCGTTGTGCCTGCTCACTCACTCAGTGACAGGGCTTACTGGTATACTAAATAGAATGGAGCCGGTACTTTTCCTCCTTTAACAAGTCAAATTGTCTGCCATGGTCAATAGGTCCTTATAATGGAAGACATTTTCACATCTCCCAGCAGGAAAAGTAAATAATAAAATGAGTAAAAGATGTTATTCCATTGAACTGCACAAGTTTTCACGGTCCTGGTCAAGTGCATGCTGGCTCATTGTCATGTCAGCATCATTTATTTTTATTTTACCATTTAACGTCCATTGCCAATCCAATTCGTCAGCATTTAATGACCTGGGGACGAGACCCAACAACAACTATCTTTCTCCAGTTGCAAGTTACATTTATGTTGCCTTAAATTCTGTCATAAATTCAAGGTTTTCTATTGATGAGGACAGTGGAAACCTCCATCAAGCTGCAGCTCAGATGTTTTTCTTTTTGGAGATTTGATTTACCCTAAAGACAGCGTGGCAAAGCGAGTCAAGTTGATTTGTAAAGCACCATTCAGACACAAGGCATTTCAAAGGTCATTGCCGAGACTTGGAAAGACATTAAAATTAAGACATTAAGAGCAGTTTAAAATTCAATTTAAAAGACAATGAAAACGAACGCAACTACATAAAAAGTTATGTATCTAGATTATTGGAGATACACAGTGAACAGTAATGTAAAGTAATGTAATTTCAGCCCTGAGTTACATGAGCTGACAGCTGAGAGTTACATCAGCTCTGGTTATGTCGTCTTTTTATTGCCCTTCTATTGCTTTTATTCTTATTATTTGAATTTAATTGCTTTTGTGATTCTTTTCCTTTTTTTATCAATTGCTTTTAGTCCTTTAATTTGTATGTATCCATCTTGACATTTTGTGTTTCGCCTGGTTGTTTTAACTTCCCTTCAGTCCGGGCTTCCCTCTGTTCAGCTTGTTCTATTCTGCTATATTGTGTTTTGGAGATTTTTGCTTTCACCTCGTCTGTCAAAGCAAAGCAAATTTTGCTATATTGTATAGAAATTGTTATTATTATCATAAAATAAAGGGGAATGCCACTGATTTCCCACAGGAAGGTCACTTTACTAGCTGGTGGAGAGTCTGACTTAGTCTGTCTCTCTGGGTTATTTGAAAGACATGCAGGCTTATCAGACAGGGAGGGTCTTAATATGACTACTAATACACCCAATATTAAAAGTCAGGATATTTGAGACAACTGAGACCGAGACTGATGAACTTAGATGTCTATCTCACACACATTTGTCAGCCGTGGACAAATCTACCTTTGCGTTTGATCCCTTTGGCTGCCGACATGTCAAAACTCACTCAGTGGACAGTGAGGAGCCACATCTATTGATCGTCCTGAACCACATACATGAAATATTAATGTAATCTTGTATGATCAAGTTAGCCAGCATCATTTTTCAGCAGCTCAAATCCAACATCTGGTGTTACACGAGATTCATGATACATCTGATACCCTAATATGAGGAAGGAAACATTGGTTTTCGGGTTTTTAGTTCATTCAGGACAGTTTCATAAAGTCATGCGAGAAAACACATGCATAAGGGCTGGGGCCTGTTGTACATGTTCACACTGCCATTCCAACTCATTCTTGTGTGTTATTACATTTCAGGGATGTAATATTTAGACACCCAGCTGTCTGCCAACAGAGTACTTCCTGTTGCACTAATCAAATTCTCCCCTGAGACGGCCCTCAAACAGGCGAGCAGAGAGCCAGCTAGCCAGAGTCGGCCAATGGCAGGTTGTTAGAGCCAAGAGGTAAATATGCTTTATATCAATAACTGATAGAGTGAATAAATAATTAAATAAATACAAGCATTAGCATGAGTGAGTGAGTACTTGTTTTCTGGAACTGTTTTGACCTCTCAGCCTCGCCTTTGTTTCATTTAGGGGCTTTTCACACGGTGGAAAAGTGGTCTGAAATACAAAATGAGTCAGGGGTGATCATTTAAAAAATCTCCAGCTGATAAAAATACAAGAAAATATTCATCATATCAAATCAAATCTTGATTAGCTGCTCAAAATACAAATGCTCAGTTAAGAGTATAACTGGAATAAAACATTTGTATTGTTTATCAAAAAATAAAGATAATCATAAACAAATGTATACCATAGTTAATGTGTGATGATCCAATGAGAAAGGTCTTTTGAAAGGTAACTTCAACAATTTTACACATCAAAGCGTGTTTACAGGTCTTGGGGAGTATTACTGCATATGTGCTAGTGGTATAAGTGGTATACAGCCTTTTGTGGCATTACCCTTTAATTGGGTCATATTGCATGGTGAATGAAGACCAGTCTACTCCAGATGCACTTTTACCAGCTGCACCATTAAAGCGATATTAAAACATCATTAAATATAATCCCATCATATATCATATGTGATTCTGAAATGGTGCAGTTGAATTTCTGGTACCTTAAGTATTATTTACTGCTATTTTCTGCTATTTTCTATGTTTAAATAAGTAAAAGATCAGCATGAACATGTAAACAACAGTTGAGTCCGTTCATCTTTAGCGGTATGTACCTCAATCATCCGAGATTTCGGCAGAAAGAGCAGGAACCCATGAAGAAACATGCCACTCACACATGGCTCAACGTGGGAGGGGTTTGGACAGTTGCGTCATGACGTAGCTGGCGGGAGTTGTGACGCAGCGCTTCCTTGTTTTCAACGCAGCGCGGGAGATTGAAGAGAAGAGTCTGTGGAATCACCCGGGGAAGCTGAAAGTCGCCTTCCTGCCGCCTTCTCAGGTCATAAATAGCTAGATAACTTATTAATTTAGTCTGATTAAAACTTTTCGTTTATCAACTCGACCGCTCGGTTTGAAACAGCGCAGTGAGCTAACTTATATTGAGTGTATTGTTAGCTTTAGCTCAACTCTTAAGCTAGCAAAGAAGCAGCATCGTCAATGGGAGAAACTGACAGGACGGGGAATACACACACAAAAAGTAATGATAGGGTGTTAGTCTGAACTCCACGTATTGATCCCTTGGTTTGTTTACTCTTTTCGACAGTCTGGTGGTTTGTGAAAATGCCTTGTGAGAGGAAGCCGATGCGCTACGGCCACTCAGAGGGACACACCGAGATCTGCTTCGATGACTCTGGGAAGTAAGTCAGACATGTAGAGGCTTTTCTCTGGAAGTTCACCGACTGTGGCTGTTTGCGTTTTTAGATAAATAACATCTGACAGCGTTTGTGGAAGTCACTGAAACTCCTCTGTCTTTATCTCACACTCGGTCATTGCGGTCTTTTTTTTTCTCTTTAAAGTAATTATTAAACATTTAACGTTTAATTCTGGCCATTATAATACCGTCTGTGCTCCATGTGAGTTCATGTAGGCCTTCAAACAGTGATGGAAAGTAACTAGGTTGATTTACTTAAGTAAGATACCCGTGCTGTACTTGATTTTTTCCATTTCCTGCAACTGCATAATTCCACTTCATTACATTTTAAAGGCAGGTATTGCACTTTTTACTCACTACGCTTATCTGACAACTTCAGTCAGCAGTTAATTAAAACAGCGATTCAGATGTATATGTGTAAATACATGCAAATATATGTTAAGGTTTCTTTACCTGCACATTTACCACTTCACTACTTCAGGGGTCGACCCCTCTATCAGGCTTTTACAGTGCAGATACCAATGATTAGAAATCAAGGAGAATGAAAACGGACATTTGCAGTAAAAATTAAAATTTTGTGTCAAAATTTCAAACAACCAGTGATTAAATAAAGTACAATCTACTCAAGTACTGTTCATAAGAACAGTTTTCAGGTACATACTTGTATTTTCTGCCACTGTATACTTCCACTGCATTTTGAAGGCAGGTATTGTACATTTTACTCACTACATTTATTTGATAACTTCAGTTAGTAGTTACTTTGCAGATTGCATGCTGCATCCGACCCATAGCACATAGCAGCATTTTTAATTTATCAGATAAAAAGAAAAAAAAAAACACTGATTCGGATGTATATACATAAATGTAAATATATCTTTGAAGTGACTTTACCTGTACATGTAATCCTTACTAATACTGATTATTAGATGTCAAGGAGACTGAAAACCGATATTTGGGATCGATATTCATTTGCCGTAAAAAATGAAACTCTTTGTGTACAGTTTACTCAAGTTCTGTTCTTAAGTACTGTTGTCAAGTACTTTACTCGAGTATTCAGTGTTCTGCTGCTTTATACTTCCTCTCCATTCCAATTATTTGATACATTTAATTAGTTACTTTTCAGATTCAGATTATTCAGTGTTGACAAGCTGTTCATTGTGACATGTGACCAGTCAGATATTGTTGTGGGCGGGACATGGTGTGAGAGGATGCTGCATCGGGGCCAAAGTAGCACATTTTAAAATGTGTTTATTTTATTGGCAATCTGACAGGAAAATCGCCGTTACTGATAATCAGAAGAATGATGAATGTCAGCCAAATAATTCATCTACCCTTACATTTAATATCACATACTTTTACTCAAGAGTATTAATTTAACACAGTATCTTTACTTTTACTCAAGTTTGACTTTTGGGTACTTTTACAACCTTGCCTTTTTAAGCCAGAGTGTGGACATTAGAAATGTGTATTGATGATGTGATTGAATGTTCTTCTGTCAAACTTGGGGTTCGCTGCAGTGGTAAAGATTTTCGCTTTTACTGTGTCAAACCTTGGAGTTGTTCAGTACTAGTGTTGTCACAATACTGAAATTTCTAACTCACGATACCATGAAAATATTGGTATCCCATACGGTGTTTGATAATGCTGGAAAAAAACTCATAACATTGTGCACAAGATGTGTGTTTGTTATTAAAAGACAAATATAACAAAGGCCTGTGTACTGTGTGTTAAGCACAATAGCATTAAAGGCAATTTTTGACGATTGGCTTTTGGAGAGACGAGAGCGAGCAAGTGAAGAAAACGAGTATTGAAACAGTTTCAAATTTGCAGTCTCTATTTTTGACACTATTGAGTACATGTGAAATGTTTACACTGTATCATCCAGTTTAACAAAGCGCACTTGATTATTAGTCAGTAGCTGTTTGAGGAAAGACACATCAGGTCACAATGTATTGAACAATAATTTTTGAATTTGCTTTCCAAATCACAACATAGTGACTGAACTGACAAAATGTCCACACTTGTCAGTTTCCACCTCCACTCTCGCTGCCTTCTCCCCATCCATGATCCATCTCATGACCTCAAATTAAACTATAACAATTTCTTTTTTCAGGTTCTTTGTGACCTGCGGAGCTGATGGAGATGTTCGGATATGGGATGGTTTGGATGATGACGATCCAAAGTTCATCACCGTTGGTGAAAAGGTGTACTCCCTCGCACTGAAGGTTGGTCACCTGCTGCCTTCGGGTTGTGTCTGACTCAAGCTGTATGATTGATTTGTACTGAGGCCTTTTGTAAGTAACCATTGCAGCAGCTGTCGGTGGTTTATTAAAACATGTTCTCCCCTCTTTAGAAAGACAAGCTGGTGACGGCGAGCTCGAACAACACGGTGCAGATCCACACATTTCCTGACGGTGATCCAGATGGCATTCTGACCCGGTTTACTACCAATGCCACACATGTCACCTTCAACCACAGTGGCTCAAGGGTGGCTGCTGGATCCAGGTACTGAACGTAGAAGAGTGACTTGAAAATCCAAAGTGTTTTGAATTTTGATCACTTTAAAAAAACTGAAAGCAGAGGAAAAGTCTAAGCTTGGCTTTGTCCAAACATAGATTAACCTAATTTACTTTGCCTACTGGTTGCCTACAGTGCTTAAAAAAGAAAGTGATGATTTGCTTCAAAGTCTGTCATGTATTTGATTAAAAAAAAACTGTCTTTAAAAGCATTACATGCCAGTGTCTGATACCTGTAGACACCCTGCAACGATCCCACTGCCTGGTTGGTTTCTTGGAGAACAAAGACATTTCAAGAATATATTAAGTTATGAGGATGTTCAGCTGACTGGGCAGCTTCATCGTGATCCCAGAGAGGAACCAGAGCTGAAAGAAGAGCGAATGTCACTTTTACTTTGTCAAACCATGCACGTTCACTCTGCTCTGGCTTCTCTCGTGGCGGCTACTGAAGCCTTTGTGCGCAACGTGTGTGTTGTGTTCAGTCTCGTGTAAAGTATTACTAAACCACACCGTGATCTGATTACTGTTCCAGTGCAGAATGAGCTGCACACAGCAGTGCACCTGGATGATATTTCCTCCTCGCAGACAGAGCAGCACTTTGGATTGGTTTATGATTAGTCTTGATTGGAGATAAACGTCTGTTTGCTACCAGGATTGATTTGCTCTGAACAGGTTTATCACGGCAATAAAAGCACAGAGCATGGTGGCTTATTGATGCTGCTATTTTCATCCTGGTAATTTCTCTTGTGATATTGATTATGAAAAAAATCAGGTATCTGAGGCTGTTAGGGTGGATGTGGCATCTGCATTCTGGCGGACGTTGGCGGAAATCAGAATTATTGTGCTTCTCTTTTTCATTGATTTTACAATTTGCACTTGTGTTGGTTCACAGCCGGTGTGTCCTTTTAGTCACGCGTGGACACAGATTGTCCGCACATGTCGCTCTGCACGTATTCATTCTCAATTTCTCTGCTTTCCTCAGTGACTTCATGGTTAAGGTGGTGGAGGTGTCGGACAGCAGTCAACAGAAAACACTCCGAGGCCACGAAGCGCCTGTCCTCAGTGTCGCCTTCGACCCCAAAGATGATTTACTGGTGGGTAAACCTTTATCCATTATCATAATGACAGTGTGTTCACATGTTGCTGTCCAGTCCAGTTGTAGACACAGATAAAAAATATGAAAACTATATCATCAGGCTGAGACTTTTAGTCAGAATCCTGATATCACTGCAATCTAATTCCAATATAAAATCCTATAAATTGCCCTGCTCTACTTGAAATGTACACTTGCAAATGCATCAATTTTGTGTGAACAACATTTGACTGAAGCAGACTTTATTAACCTGGATGTCAAACTGTTCTCACAGTAAACTTTGTCTGCTTTCTCTGTCAGGCATCTGCCAGCTGTGACGGCTCCGTGGTAGTGTGGAATATTGAGGAGCAGGTATGTCACTGTTTTACCACGTCGACCGAAAGACTTTATATCTCGCCTGTCAGTCAGTCAGAGGCTGATTTACTTTGTGTCCATTCAGACTCAGGTGATCAGCTGGCCTCTGCTGCAGAAGACCAACGACGTCAGTAACGCGAAGTCTCTGTGTCGGCTGGCTTGGCAGCCTGGGGCGGGGAAGGTCAGTGACGCAACTCTTGATTGGCAGAGTCTCCCATATTTTCCACATCCTGATATAACGAGAACCTTTCTGTGTGTGTGCTCAGTTTTTAGCAGTTCCTGTAGAGTCAAAGGTGCACCTGTATGAGCGAGGGTCCTGGAATCATGTGAGCACTCTGTCCGATGATCTGCTGACGCAGGTGAGGTCCAGGTGCACATAAACACCTGCTCATGTTCATGGCTAATTAGGGCTTGTCTGAATGCTTCAAAGCTTCTGCAGTTGTCATGATGAACAACGTTATAGCAAATTATCTAAGTAAATACTCTGACTGTGTCTGATTGGAAGATTGATGGTCCTTTCTCCTTATTTTGGATTTTTTTTTTTTTTTTTGGTCCCACCATTGTTTCCCCTGCAGCTCATCAACGTGGTGTCCTGGTCTCCATGTGGGCAGTTCCTGGCAGCTGGCAGCGTGGGGGGTTCACTGAACGTGTGGGATGTGAACAGCAAGCTGTGTGTGGAAAGGTACGCAACAAGGGCATTTACAGAAATCAAGAGCCGTTCTGTTTTTATAATGTTGCGCTGTTTAAAGCAGGAGTTTAAAATCTGACACATCATCATCACACCTGGCTGAAGCGTGAAGGAGGGAGGCCTGATGATTAATAACATTTGATTAATGATTTGATAACAAGCAATGAACTTTTAAAGGTGATAACTGCTGCAGCACGGATCAAAACCTAATGAAAGCGGTTCTACAAAGCATCCTGTTACAAAAAGGTCGTCAGCATTGATTTATAGCTGGGGACGACTCTTATTAGATAAAGGTAGAACAAGAGCTGAAGTCTTATTAGAATAATAAAAATTGAGCAGCTTCTTTAAGTTAAAGTTTGTGGACGGCACAACCAACATGCATGTGATTTTGATGATGTTCAAGGCTCAATCCTGGGTGAAAGTTAGGTGAAAGGTCGTGAAAATGAAATTGTTCACAAGTGTAAACATCGTGGCCGCCCTCCGTCTTTGTTTTCATTTTTGTTGTTCACCAATAATAATTCTGTCCAACTGTTAACAACTTTTTTTAGATTCTTCCTTTGCTGGATTATTTTATACTGGTATGTAATGAAGAGTTGGAAGAAAAATCAACACATAGCTGCAACATTTGCATTTGAGATGGATCCATTAACTTCAGATATAAAATCATTTTGACAGAGATTTGTACTTTATGTAATATTTTGCGGTTGGAAAATAACCTTGTCAGTGTTCTCTGGAAGCCAAATGTTTCTAAATTGCATCAAACATTTCTGCAAAGTAAGAAGACTCAATCCTCTCTGTGATACATGCACAGATGCTGATATTATCTTTATATCAATATATCTTTATCTAAATGAACACAGGAAGTTTCCTGAGAAACAAGAAACAATTGGCTGGAATGCCAGCATAGAGTTATTAAAAATCAATGTACATCTGTCTGTTACAAGTTAAAATCAGTCATGTTAAGTATATCTATGCACAAATTGTCAGCGTGGCTGTTGGTTGTCAAAATGTCTTACTCTGGACAAAAGTGATAGACCGACAGACGTCATCCTACACCGGATGTCTGGTCAGATTCAGAATCTTGTTAACTTTGATGAGAAAGTTCCTGATCATAATCAAAACACTGCCTGTTGTAAACTGCTTGGATTTAGACTCATTCTCCAGCTGCGTGTGTTGCGGCTCCAACAACATTTAAAACAAAAGTGTTTGTAGAAAAACATCTTTGTATTTCTCATTTATAAGTTATTAGGCATAGTAATGTTTTGGAGTTGGTACTGCAACTTTTTTAATTGTATTGTATTTTTTGATGCCATTTTTGGTGCCACAGTGCTGTGCGGGGACAAATGTAATTTGGGATATCTGCAGTTGAAGTTTTCTTATCTTTGCTGCAGACAGAAGCATGAAAAGGGTTTCACAGTATGCGGTTTGGCCTGGCATCCCTCCGGCAGCCAGATTGCCTACACAGACACAGAGGGCCGTCTGGGCCTGCTGGATGGACTCGGCACCTCCACCAGCACCACCACCACCGAGGTACTGCTCCGAAAACAGGATTAAAATGCTGCTTTCAAATCAAATGTACCAGAGCCTCTTTGGTCATTGGTTAGAAATTAGAAACAAGGCAACGTGTAGCTCCTGCTTCTTTTCTGTCAAACAGTATCCATGACTAAGGTCATGCTCTGAAATTGCACCAGCGCTCTTGTATTCCATTATGTCGCCCTACAGTTAACACACAATTTATCATTCTCATTGTTTTAAGTTAAAGTTATTATGGTATCGCTGGACTTTCAGGAGGCACCAGCAGCAAAAAAGCCAGCAAAAGACTATGACGACCTGTTTGACGACGATGATGATGATAGAGTCATGGATGAAGGACTGAGTGACACCAACTCACCGGTTAAGAAAGCTGTCACTGGGAACGACGATGATGACGACGATGACTTCCTGATGCCTGCAACGGGGCGTGTGAGGAACAGAGGGGCGATCCTGGATGATGAGAACTCTTTAGGTGAGTGAAAGAAGAAGAGTGAGTGTGGGGGGGGAATGGTCAGATACAAATGACGGAACAAAACAAAAACATGAAGGTGTTGGTTTGTTATCAAGTTGTTGGGCCACCACAAACTTCCAGAGCAGCGTCAGCCTGCATGCTACAGAATCTTCCAGTCTGTTGAAGTCCACTGGAGGAATGAACAGTAATGCATTAAGTTAGAATGAAGCTCATGAATCTGGCTGCTGGCTGCCAACCATTCGGTCCTGTTGAACTTTTCTCCGCAAATTAGCTTCATGGTTAGTTTCTCAGCTCTGAAGGAAACAAACATGAAACCTCTGTTGACTTGTTTAACTGTTACAGTCTAAATGCATCATTCAGGTGAATGAAGAGTTAGTGGATTTAGCTTTTAATTTATTCCTCTTCCTTCAGACACAGGATCGCTGAGACTCGGTCAGGACAAATTCGGGGATGATGACGACACGGGAAGTGCTGTCATACCTGCAGCTGCCCCCCTGGTGCCCTTGCGTCCCGTCTATGAGGGACCAATGCCTACGCCTCCCCAGAAGGCCTTTCAGCCAGGCTCAACGCCAGCACACCTCACACACCGCTTCATGGTAGGACGGTAGACGAATTTAAATTGTAGACCAACATGATCATTTTATGTTGTTGTGTGACCTTCAAGCCTTCATCTTGAACTGAAGGGGAATAAAATGGTGTTTTAGTCACACATGAACTAACAGCTGAATTGTACCTCAGATGTGGAACTCTGTGGGAATCGTTCGCGGCTACAACGACGAGCAGGACAACGCCATCGACGTGGAGTTTCACGACTCCGCCGTCCACCACGCCATGCACCTCACCAACTCGCTGGGTCACACCATGGCTGATCTTTCCCAGGAGGCCGTGCTACTGGCCTGCCCCAGCACGGACGAGCTCGCCAGGTGAACCTAACTCGATCCCATTTTGGTCTTTTTTTTTTTGTTCATTTTTCTCAGGAAATGTTTCAACCATCTCCTCTTCTCCTCTCAGTAAGCTTCAGTGCCTCCACTTCTCGTCATGGGACACCAATAAGGAGTGGATGGTGGATCTGCCGAACGACGAGGACGTCAAAGCGCTGTGTCTGGGTCAGGGCTGGGCGGCGGTTGCTACCGACGCGCTGATGCTCCGACTCTTCTCCATCGGCGGAGTGCAGAGGGAAATCATCAGCCTACCGGGGCCCGTGGTCTGCTTGGCTGGACACGGAGAGCAGCTGCTCATCATATACCACCGGGGTTAGACACACACATACACACTTTCTTGAGCTCTCTTAAATCCATCTGCTATCAATGTATGATACTTGACTAAAATACAAGAAAAGCTTAACTCAGTAAAATGTCTAGGTCACTGTGTGAAAAGTTGGATTCAATTTCAAAACTAAACTTTTCCCTGTACAACAAGTCGGCTGGACTAAATGCAAATGCTTTCTATTGAGAGTGAGGAGTTGTCGTCATGGTACAAAGCCCCTCCCTCGATCTCGCGGGATCTTCCCCCTCTCCGCCATGATGGCAGGATGCCGCCGGCAAAACACGATTGTTTACGTGTGTTCTTAACTCTGTAGTAGAGGAGGTTTTTACAATTCCGCACTGTTTTACCATGCCTGGTAGTCACTGCTGCGTTAAAAACTGCTTCAGTATTGCCTCTGCATTTACACTCGGGTACGTTCTCTAAAAATGTCTTTTTGTCAGTACAACGCTGTTTTCACCACCTGGAGGCTTGTAGATGGCCAAGTCCTGCACCCAGCCACAGCAGAAAGTCTCGTAACTTTCCAAAGACTTGTGGCTTTTAAACTCCTGCATTGTGTAGTAACTTACACCAAAAACAAGGTAACTGACGATGTCCATGTATGTGCAAGGAGGTAAATGATCCCGGTCTCTGTGCCATTCCTCTGCAGGGAGCTCGTATGGGTCGATATTTTCGATTTCCGAGAGCTTCTCCAAATACCGCTGTTATGCGCTTGGTGTGAGCTTGTTCCTGTAAGGTCCCTTTTCTTTCGCCTTATCTTTTTGCATTGCTTTACTTTCTTCCTTTTCTTTCTCGTATTCGTAGATCCGTCTCTGTCCCGCCGAAATAATAAATGCGCAGAAATTAAAGAGCTCTGGACTGTTAAGTCGCGCCTCTGTGAAGTTCTGCAGGCGTTGCCCCTGACAACCGATAGCGTCTCCTACCATCATGGCCGACCGGCTCAGACCCCACCCAAATCAACCCAAATCAGCACGTGACTCCTCAATCTCAATAGAGCATAAACAGTTACATGCTATAAATTCAGGAATACAAACAGATTTTGGATTGATTTAATAATTGCCGTCATGCTAGACATTCCTAATTGTCCACTTCTTAACTTAGAATTTGCTACTTTTCTTTGTGGTAACTGTAAACGGAATATTTTCCTATTTTGAACTTCATTTGTAGGAAGAAGCAATGTAACAGGCACAAAATAATCAAGGCATTTCTTTTCTGCTATTTTCTTATATTTTATAGATGGATGATTTATCGGTTACTCAAGAAATAATGAAGTGATCAATCATAAGGTGAAATAATGCATTGGCCTTATGTTTGTGCGTGCGTGTCATTTCCCATCCTCAGGTACAGGTTTCGATGGAGAGCAGGCTCTCGGTGTCCAGTTGCTGCAGTTTGGTAGAAGGAAGAGGCAGCTCATCAACTGCGAACCCCTCCCACTGTCTCGCAAATCTCACCTGTCCTGGCTCGGATTCACTGCTGAGGGTCAGTGTGTCAAAGAAGAAAAATAAATGTTTTTAATTCTCCTGCAACGCTTTCTCTCACCTTTTGTTGATTTTTGTTTATAATTAGGAACCCCATGCTTTGTGGACTCGGAGGGTGTGGTCCGGATGTTGAACCGCTCCCTGGGCAACACATGGACGCCAGTGTGCAACACCAGAGAGACGTGCAAAAGTAAATCAGATCACTACTGGGTTGTTGGAGTGCACGAGAACCCTCAGCAGCTCAGGTGAATTCACACGTCCTCACCATGCTGTTTCTGTCTTCATGTCAGCTCGGAAGTCAGTCATATGTCGTCTTCTCTTTAAGGCACTAACAATGAACTGAAACATGCTATTGCCTCAAAGTTTGGGCGCAAGTCTAAAGACTGACATGACATGCTTGGAAAAATTTTCAGCAGGACTGATCTGATCTACAATAACCAGAATACAATATGCACAACAAACAACTGTGCTTCACATTGTCCTGATTCTGTTCCCCCAATGTTATCCTGTTGTTAGCGGTAGTAAATAATTACGCCCTCAAGGTTTCTTCATCTCCTGAATCCAGTCTGTTCTCGTCCAATCAGGTGTATTCCGTGTAAAGGCTCCAGGTACCCTCCCACTCTGCCCAGACCTGCTGTGGCCATCCTGCCCTTCAAGCTGCCTCTATGTCAGACAACCACAGAGAAAGGACAGATGGAGGTAAACATGCCAGACACACCTGAGACAGCTTGATTTGCTCACATGTGAGATTCATGAACTCAGAGAGGCAGTCAAAAGCTTATCATGTTCTCTGTAATGTGAATTGAAAGTGCAAATTCACCTCATCGTCCTCTCGTCCTCCAGGAGCAGTTCTTGCGTTCATCCCTTTTCCACAACCACTACAGCTTCCTGTCTACCAGCGGCTACGAGATAGATGAGGATGGGCTGAGTCGGTCCCAGAAGGAGCAGCAGGAGCTGCTCATGAAGATGTTTGCAGTGAGTGTGAAAACTCCTCACACACCAGCTGAGGATCACTCTTTATTTATAAAATAATCACTGGTTTAGCTGAATAAACTGATGCAGAGTCTATGTTTTCCTCCAGTTGTCCTGTAAGCTGGAGAGAGAGTTTCGCTGTGTGGAGCTGGCACAGCTGATGACTCAGAGCGTGGTGACTTTGGCCATTCGATATGCGTCCCGATCCAGGCGCATGGCCCTCGCCGAGCGACTGAGTGAGATCGCCCTGGAGAAAGCCAATCAGATCCAGGAGGAAGGGCCAGAAGAAGAGGAGGCGGAGCTGGAATACACCAGACGGACCTCTGGGTAATTCAGAAATGAACTGTTGTAGTAATTGTTGTAACTATTAACTATGTAACTATTCACACTTTTTACTGTTATACAGATAAAAGGTTTGTAGAAAAGTGTAACTCAGATAAGATCTTGGAATAAAGCATCGTTCTCAGTACCAGTATCAGTGGAACTTGGTACACTTAAAAGACTTGATGTTGGTAGACAGCCCATGTTAAAGCACTTGAGTCTGGATGTGGATTGAGATGTTCCTAATTGCCAAACATGTGAAAGATGTGTTTTGTTTTTTGTTTTTTTTTACAAGCGCTGTCGTGCTCCAGTACTGGGAATTCAGGTGCAATTCTTGATTTTATTCTGTGTTTGCTGCAGGTACGGCCAGAGTGAGGTCACAGGAGGATGTTACAGCAACAGACGTCGTCAGGAAGAGGAAGAGGAGCGAGAAGGAGAAGAAGAAGAGGTCAGGGAGGAAGAGGATGGACAGGAGATGGAGACAGAGGAGTCAACGGAAATCCGAAAACGTCAGTTAAAATGTTTTCCTTCAGCTTCATTTTACACGCATATGTTCTCAGCGCAGGATGCCAACGACGTGTCTGAATTGTGTCTCTCTCACTGCAGGTGTGAATCCGTTCGCTAAAGAAGCGGGTTCACCAGTGAAACCATCTCTGACACCAAGTGAGTACACACCTCCAATACTTCATATGTGTAAATGTGATGGTGTCAGAATCACTGTGAGGGTTGAGAGAGTACTTTGCTGCTGTTAGTGTCCGGTACATATTATTTATCATCCGTGTAGTGTGTCAATATCAATATTTGTAACTATGATGAAGGAAAATCCTCTTTGGTTAGCTGACTGAAGTTTATGCTCTGTAAATGACTAGTAGTATTCTGATCATACGACTGTTTAGTCAGAGGTGTAGTGACTGCTGTGTATTATTACATGTAGTGACTGCCACAATTTTAATATTTGTAATTTTTATTTTAAAGCACCTAATGTCTCTCTTTGCTTTCTTCTTTGCAGTTGCTAAAGTTGGACGTGCAAACCCTTTCAAGGTAAGATCCGAAAGTATTTTGATGTCAGCACTGTTTGATTTAGAATTAGTTAAACCTGAACACGCTAAAAGACTGTAAGGGTGTAAGTTCACGAGAGACTGACACGTTTTGTTGATAACGTCTGGATGGGAAACGTGCAGGTGCTCGGCTCAGGGAAACTATCATCTTCGTCCTCGTCCGGTCAGCCTCGAGTGACTAACATCTTGGACAACATGACATCGAGCAAGAAGTTAAGTCCGCTCAGCGTGTCTGCTGGGAAAGGAAGCAAAGGCCCTGTCCTCAAACCGCTGGCTCCAAGGCCCAAATCGAAGGTAAAAATACTCAAACCATGGCGAAGAAATTGATGTCAGGCAAATACATATGATAACAGATACCAAATGCATCCGTATTTAAATTGATTAAACCTGTAGACAGTACCATGCATGTTGTGCATCCATGTTGCCAGACTTGAGTGCAAGTCTGCAAGTGTAAACTCATTGAGATTCTCTTATTATTGTTTATGTCTCTGCCCTCCAGACTCAGTCCACTCTGCTGCAGATGACTGGCTCAAAGGCAGCCAATAAGAAGACTCAGAACATTCAGCCGGCTGCGGATCAGCAGAAACAACCAGATGTCCCGCCTCCAGCCTCACCACTAGATAACACTGAAAATAAGAGGTAACATTTTCGAACTCTTAAAAATGACTTTGCTAGAAGCTCCAAGGTCGATTTACTTGGTTGTAATGTTGACTGTGTGCGCTCAGGCCGAAGACGGGCTTCCAGCTCTGGCTGGAGGAGAACAGGAAGAGTATCACAGCTGACCAGCCAGACCTGGAGGAGACCGACATCATAAAAGAAGCAATGGGACGCTTCAGGGCGCTGACAGCAGAAGAGCGACTGGTAATGAAACACTGAGGGGTTCAGAGGGGAGGATGATAAAAGATACAATGCAAGTAAAAAATGTGACATTTGACCAGAGTGGTCAGAAATCTGCTGAGTGATCTTGGAAAAGTTTTTTTCAAAATTACTGTTGACCGAGTTGGAGTTGTGCACCTCTAAAAGTCCTCGTCAAAGAACTTGATTTTTGTTATTCATCAGCCATTTTTGGCCGGGGAAATAAAACAAAAAAATATGTTACAAGTTTTTCAGACACAGTGGAGGGTGTTTTTAAATTTAAGACAAATAATAAGCGTGATGATGCGTTCCTATATTAGTGTATCTCTAAATTTAACCCTCAATATTCAGACTATCTCTTCAAATCCACAAACATCGTGTGTTGAGTACACATCCATCTTTGTTTATCATGTCTGCATCTTCCAAAAAGTATATTATAAATTATTTATTTGTGCCAAACGATACAGGAAATCTGAAAGAACTGTTCAAATTGTACTGTTGCGGACAAAAGGATGGATAAACTTGGACTTGAAATTACTTTTAGTTAGCTGACCAAAACCACAACTCTACCAAGAGACAAGATGGAGTGAAATAGTATCATCTGATATCTGTACTTCATCTTCTCTCTCTGAAGGGAATATACTGTGAGCCGCTTCCATTTCATCCTGCCTGCTCTAGATTTCCCTGAATACCAAATTAAGAGAAAAACCAACAAAGAAACCCATCAATTAGTCTGTAAGACGGCACTAATTATCAGCTGCAGGCCCATTAACCCCTTCCTCGACACCGTGCAACCAGACTTGTGTCTGACAGAGACCTCAGACAAGAGAAATGTCGCTGTGACAGAAAAGCAGCTGGGTGTAACAACGTTACTTCAATGGATGTGAATGCATCGTCCAATTTCCTGTGCGGTCACGTTTACTGTGTGCATGTTAACGTAATGAATGACGACAGACAAATACCTCATTTCCCGCAAAACGCTCGTAAAATATGACTAATAGATGAAGAACTTCTTTGTCAACCAAAACCCTTTAGAACTATTTAGTTGACCCACAGTCGTAAGTGTTCACACATTAAAGCACTTTATAAACCTTGATCCAGAAGGCGTGAGTGACACAATGAGCCGAAAATGTAAAAAACACTAATTAACCTGTTTCAGGAATTGTTGTTGACCGTCCAGTAACCAACCTGCTGATTTTTGCCAATATTTAAACTGCTGTAATTTTTGGGAATAGATTATATAATAATAACATATAAAGTCCTGTAAAGGCCTAATAGACATCATTATGCGTTGTGCTGAAAATATCCAAATACAATGTTTTTAAGAAAGTCGAAATTCTCAGATTTCAGCTTCAAAAATATATTTTTATGACAAGATATTGTAGTACATCATTTTGGGCTTTAGGAAACACTGATGGTCATCATTTCGTGAGATTTTACTGAACAAATCTATTAATCAAGAAAATGATACACAATGAAAAATAATCAGTCTTTGTGATCTCACTATTTTGATCAACATTTTGAACTAAGTCATGGCATGCTGCAGCAGAGTCCTATATTGTCCAAGATTTTCACTGAAACATTTTTCAAACCGGATGTTCTGTCGGCTCTGGACATTCGACGGGTGAATAAATGAGGCCGCCTATGTCCGTAATTACACACCTCATCCTCTCATCCGCCCGAGTGCTAACAGGTGTCAATCTGTATGTCTGTGTGTGTGTAGTAACTAGGTCGTGACCCTGCATTCATCATGACTCTCGGCAGAAAGCTGGATGACACTTGACGGACAGAAAGAAAAGAGGAAGTGGGTGTGGAGGGGGAGGGGAGGGGAGGCCTGTTGCCTGGGAACCTGGTGGAGTGTGTTTTGGCCGTGAGGGCACAAAGCATTGATCTTATGATAATAGTGTGTGAGAGACAGCGAGCTGCAGGGGAACAAGTGTGACGATACAGTTTTCAATTATTTTATAAGGACAGTTCCAGAGTGATTTCCAGTGTTGTTCAAATTTTTATTATAACTCCAATTTGTATTCCAACAGTTTTTGCATGAAAACGGTTTCAAAAGTTGAGATGCATTCAAGTCTTCGGCAAATTGAACACAACAAATGTGTACTAAGGGGAAAAAAACTGCATTTTTGTGTTTTTGAGGGCTAGTGTTCATCACATCTTCACTGTGTTTATACCAGTCGGCACTTAGCAGATTCACCTGCACACATTTGCAAGTTGAAAAGCAACACCGTCGGGCATACGGTAGGTTTTATGAATCCGAATTAAAGAATTGCTCTGTTTTGCAACAGCCGATTTTCGGTCCTCTCAGAGGCAACGTGATTCAATGTCACCCCAACAAAGGAGAACATGCGCAGATAGAATATATTTATTCCAATTAGATTATACTTTAACGTGGTTACCTGGCACTAATATGTTCGTATTAAACACATTACCAAAGGTTCACGCCACCATTCCATTCTGATCGGGCTGGATCGGATCAGGCTTTTCCAACTATGGTGGTTACAAGAGGCATTTTTATTCTCACATTATTCTGATCATTAGTAGAATATTAGGTTGCATGTGAACACAGCCAATTATTAACAATAAGGAAAAACGGCAAACCCTCACACTGGAGAAACCAGAACCAGAAAATTGATTTTCTTTTGATAAATGACCTGAAATATTAATCAGTTATAAAAATGATCGTGTTACTTTCTGTCCATCGGTCCCACCACTAAATTGAGTTAATTTAATCCAACTGAATTTCTGATTTGATCTCTCTTTTAGTTGCCACCTGTAGCAACACACCCACACCAACTCCAACCAACGCCTCATGCAGATTAAAGGAGAACTTTGGTCGATTTAAACATGCAGCTTCATTGCTCAAGCTACCCTTGACTTGCCAGTACCGAAGACGCAAACACATTTGGTCCAACCATTACAGAGCTCCGTGAACGGAGACTTAGCATTAACAGCTAACAGCATGGGGTCAGAACTTTACACTGTGTTTTAAGCGTCTTAACATGCTCCACATCTCACACCAAAAGTTATGCAACATCAGCAGACACCTTAGCACACAGCACTGTAGTGTGTATGACTCAAACTGAATAAAAAAGTAGTTAAAACAGTGTGTTTGTGCAAGGAGCTACTTACCTGTTTGTTGACATCCGTGTCTTCCGGTAGCTAGACCAAACTAGCATATCCATCGAGCGTGTACTTACTCCCTCACTGGCGGAGACGGAAAAGTAATCCAGCATTTTCGTGTTTCTGTTCATAATGTACATGTCCATGTTACAGCCTGCCATGAGCCATGAGCCTTACAATAGCCTGTTAAGCCTGTTAAGTGCACACTCGATGGATATACTAGTTTGGTCTAGCTACCGGAACACACGGATGTCAACAAACAGGGAAGTAGCTCCTTGCACAAACACACTGTTTTAACTACTTTTTTATTCATTTAGAGTCATACACGCTACAGTGCTGTGTTGTAAGGTGTCTGCTGATGTTGCATAACTTTTGGTGTGAGATGTGGAGCATGTTAAGACGCTTAAAACACAGTGTAAAGTTCTGACCCCATGCTGTTAGCTGTCAATGCTCCGTTCACGGAGCTCTGTAATGGCTGGATCAAATGTGTTTGCGTCTTCGGTACTGGCAAGTCAAGGGTAGCTTGAGCAATGAAGCTGCATGTTTAAATCAACCGAAGTTCTCCTTTAATCAATTCAGATGAAATTCAGTAGCAAAGCTTTGACTTATGGTTTGTGGTGAATTAAAAAAAACCTGGACAATGATGATAATTTGACCTGAAACCAGTTGCTCCAAATCACATTATCCTGTCCAAATACAATCAAATGACAACTGAATAGCGAGACGTCACAGCTTGTACCATCTACCAGCTCTGTAATGGTAGTGTTTGTGTGAATATGCACGGGGTTAATAGCAGTGCTTCATTGGGTGCTGGAGGTGAAGAGTGTGTGTTTGTGTGTGTGTTTGGCCTGTGCTGCTGCCAGTCCACTCACCAGGCCGGATGATTCATCCCGGCTCCATTACGTCCAGGGAGGTGCTTCCTTTTGTCTCGGCTCAGGGAGCGAAAAAAAAAAAAATAAAAGCACGAGGAGGAGAAGAGCCGGCAGGCCAAAGAGATGCAGCCTGTCAATAGTGATTATACATGACAGGATGCAATTTCAAATGTTTAGTCATCATCATGTAGGTGTTCGGAGCCCGGGTTGAGACAAAAGAACAATCTGTTTTCGTTTTGTCATCTTTGGTAATTAACATGTGCTCTTCATGTCCCCTTTTTTTTTTTTTTTCTTTTTTTCTTTTTTTCTGGTACAGTCGTGGACGGAAAGAGCAAAAGGGCAGACCGGAGATGCAGCAGATCTGAAGAAGAGGAAAAGAGCAGAAGGAGGAGGAGGAGGAGCGGAAAATGAAAATGGACAGGCAGAAGCTGATGAAAACAGTGCCAAGAAGAAGAAATCCTTGGATCCATCCTCCAAGCTTGCAGCATTTGCTTTTAACAAAAACTAAATGTTTTAATGTTTGCCGATGGTCATTTTTGTTCAGATTCATGTGTGAAAACTGTCCATCCCGGTAAACCTGTTCGCTGTGTTGATGTTGATGATTGAGACACTTAATCAGAACATTTAAGCTCTTAAATGCCTTGAAAGTTAGTGATGGATCATTGACATGTATTAATAATGTTTGGATGGGTTTTCTGTTTTTACATACATAACATCTCTAAAACCCATTCCTGTATTTTAACAATTAAATAAATGTAAATGTTTGTTAGTTCACGTTTTAGTCTTTGTTGTCCTTGTTATATCATCAATGTTATTCACATAAAGCGGCAAAAAGAGAATTTGGTTAAAGGTAGAAAAGACCATAATAAAACAGCATGTTTGACCCTTTCTTGTCAACCCTCAGTTTTCCAAGGAGACCCACGTTTTTCATCTCTCCTCCCATGGTCACAATTCCCCTGTATTTCTCCTAATGTATGACAATTCTTCTGTCCATCAGGGGTCTTGCACCACATCAGTCCCCATCGAGAAACTGACAAACACAGGGTAGTGGTGTGCACAGACTTATCTTAAGCGCCAGGGCCAGAAAAAATGACTAAAGGTGATAAATATTACTTGATGGCACAGATTTTTACAAGTTTATACTGCAAGCTGAATTAGTCTGCGCTGTTGTAGTTGACATTTTTTGTTATTTCGTTCTTTGAATATCACCAGAGTAGATGAAACACAATCCATGAATTTCATATTTTCCGGGGGTTGGACCCCCTGAACTCATTCATGTCAAATACTGTATGCCTTGATTCAGTGCTTTAAGTTTAAAGTTCTTGGGAGTTGTGCAATTAGTTGTGTTGTTTATGATAAACGTCTACATCCTTTTACTCCCACAGGCGAAATTTAGTCTAATCTTCTGCCAAGAAGTGAAAAAGCGCAGATATTTCTCAATTCAGTCAAGAAATGACCTAATCTAAGTTTCTTAACGGACATCTGTGTTGACCTTTTGTATTATTTAATACTAGATTTGTTTTTCTTTCTACGGCTAGTAGGCTAACTGCTACCGTCCATTCACCAGTTAAATATCAGTATCCGGATACAACAAAAGTAAATGTACTCCAGTAAAGTTAATGAAAAAAAAAAAGTAATTAGTTACGTTTACATTTGGTAAAAAAGGATTTTACTAACAGGATTACAGGTTTAAAATAAAGAATGACAGACATCAACATCACTATGGTCTTGAGTGAAGCCAAATACACTCTTCATAAAGATGTCGATGAAGGTTCAGGGTCATCCAGGTCATGGTATTACTGAGTGACAGCTGGACGCGTTTCAGTTTGTTCAAGGCGGTTCAACTCTCACCCAAGAAGCTTCTTCAGTTCTAACTGACTGGAGAGGAACCGCAGGCCTTTCAACTCATTAAAGACCATTAAAGACCTGTGTGAGCTCTGAGTTTCAGAGTCGTTGGGGCCACTTGTGGGTAGTTGTCCCAACCGGCCTTCATGTGGGTTTCGGAGGCTAGTTGAGCCCAGGTGTGAAGGGTTGTTAAGCTGTCTGAGGAACTCAGTGCTGCATTCTCAAGTTTATGATACCTACACATTTTTTTGTTTGTTTGTTTGTTTTTTAACACTTTATTTGTATCTTTTCAGTTATATAAAAACATCTTATTCTCTATTCATTTAACAAATGACCATAGAGAGACAATCCCAACAACCACAAAAAGAAAAAACAGAGACAGACCAAACACACAGTCGACCTAACAAACTTATAGACAGTGGACAGACAAAAAACAAAAAAACAACAAACAAAAAATAAGACAATACCAAAAGACAAACACCATCGGCGAGTGCGCCTGGCATTCCTTATTACAGGACTGACCAAGGGCAGGTGTAAACATTCAGAAATCCAGTTCCAGACCAGGTAAATTGTTCACGTATGTTATTGAAGGCTCCCAGGTTTTGTAGAATCTGTTGATGGAACCGTTGAGGGTACATCTGATCCTCTCCAGCTTAACATTCTGCATAACGTCCCAAATCCAGTGGTGTGATGGAGAGTAACAGCCTTCCATTTAAATAAAATCAAGCGCCTAGCTAATAAGGAGGAAAAGGCAATGACCCTCTGTAAGTGAACAGGGGGGACAGATCCGGTTGGATCAGAAAACCACCCGATAACAGCAACCAAGGGAGAAGGCGAGATGTTACAAGCATAAGCATTAGAGATGACATCAAAAAAGGAAGACCAGAAAGGAACAAGTTTCGGACAAGACCAGAACATGTGATAGGAGGTAGCCTGGGTCTGTTTACATCTATCGCATATTGGGTCTATGTTTGGAAATATCCTTGCTAATTTGACTTTTGAGAAGTGTAACCTGTGTGACACTTTAAACTGTATTAAGGAATGTCTGGAACATATAGAAGAAGAGTGGACTCTCGTAAGAGCCATATCCCATTCCTCGATACCAACACGTTTTGTTCAGCCAGGTTATCATCACAGATGAACACCACTCGTGACTGTCAAAGCGCAAATGAAATAACAAAGTAAAATAAAAGTAAAACATTTTACTTTGCAGTGGCATTTTAAACGTCACCACCACGGAGCATCTTAACACCACTACTATTGCTATACACATTTTCTTTGAATTTATTAATCAGCAAGTTGTAAACTCAGAGTAAGATAAGTTTATAAATAAAGTCGGCCTGTAAAGAAGGACTAGTGAGCAAATGAGTCTCCGTGTTCATTCAGCCACTTATAAGTGTTTATACGAGATGAAAGCTTTTTATAATTAAACTGTGGGACATTTAACGGCGTATTTTGTGTTATACAAAACGTGTACGTGTGGTGAGCACAGACCTCATTTCAGACATTTAACCAAAAAACCAATTCAAAAACATCGTAGACCTTGAGACGAGGGAACCAATTGTGCAACGTGACAACTGATTTTCAGGTTTTTTGGGACAACACGCTACAACGCTCCGTTGTGATACTTGGATTACGCTGCTGACTACATTTCTAACAGGTAGATAATTAGTAACTGTATCAAAATACATTTATAGAGTTAACCTCCCAACCCTGACCTGGTGGTTTTTGTGCCTAAACCCAACCAGAGCACCAGCACAGTGTTGTGACAAAAGAGAAATAGGATTTGAACCTAAAGAAATTTAAAGTAGACAGACAGACAAACATAAGGAGCACAGATGCAGCTTTTAACTGTGGTGCTACACAGGTAAAAAGTTATGTGTGGAGTTGCACCACATTTACTCCGGTGATCAGGTTTGTCTGTTAACACAGGTGGATCTTCATGTGTCCATGTGTAAGTGAAGGAGTGGTGGCCCCGCCCCCTGGTGCCGATCAGCCAATGGGAGGCCTCCGTGGATTACCCCGCTGTTATAAAGTCTGAGGATGCAGCAGCTGACTGGGAGCGAAAACAACTGAAAGTCAAACGCAAGTGAACTGTCAGAGAAACTGTGAGAAGAGGAGAACCTGGTCCAACAAGTGGTCAGCAGAGAGGGAAGAGGAAGATAGAAGGAGAAAGAAGAAAAAAAAGAGCAGAAGAAGAAGAAGTGATGGATCACTCCAAACAGACACAGTACAGCCAGAACGAGAAGAAAGACGCGGGGGCCAGCAGCTCCGTGCTGAACGGACACTTTGACGGGATGGCGAAGCGGCCTGCCGGCGGCACCGGGCGCGCCGCCACCGCCGCAGCCGCGCAGCCTCCGGGCGCGGAGTCCAGCTCGCACCGGCCGGCCGCCTCGGTGATGGAGAGCTGGAGGGAGGAGCGCACCAGGAGCGTGGAGGACAACGAGATGAGCCTGCCGTCCCTGGCAGCCGCTTACACCACCATCCTGCGGGGGCTCGGGGAGGACCCGCAGCGACAGGGGCTCCTCAAAACCCCCTGGAGGGCCGCCACCGCCATGCAGTTCTTCACCAAGGGCTACCAGGAGAAAATCATCGGTGAGTTTGTTAAATCCACAAAGCCGCTCAGAGGCGGCGGGGATTTGTCAACAGGTGGCAGCTCTGTGTGAGAGGACAGAGGAGAGGAAACAAAACTCAGCCGGGCTTGAGGTAATGTGCCGGGAAGAGCTGATGTGAAAGTTGTGTGGTGGTCACAGAGAAGTGCCTGACTGTAACTGAGTACATTTACTCAAGTATTTCTCCGCATGTCAGAGGGAAACAATGTACTCTCTCCTCCTCCTCCTCATTCATTTGACAGCTGTAGTTAGTACAAAAAAAATAAAGTATTCATTAATTCACCCAACACAAATTATCATGAGGAAAACGTGCCAATGCTTTTAAAAGTAAAGTACTCAATGCAGACTATCATTTAGTCTTTGCATGAGTAGACAATTATTACTCTGACTCATTATGGATTAATGTGCTGATCATTTTCTCCATTAAGCAATTTTGGGGGTTTTTGTGTGTGTGTGTTGTAGAAATCCTGAAAGTAGTGAGAAGTCTCCCATAGTGACCATAGAACCCATAGTGACAAAGTCCAGGCCTCAAAATGATTAAAAACTCTCGGCAATAATTATAACAAATGAACAAATCTTTACATTTGCGACGCTGAAACCATGTAATATGTGTTTTTTAACATGAGTATTCTCAGTCAGTCGTCTCAGTGAACAATCAACAGATGTTTCCAGCTGAACTTGTTTAAACTGTTGTGTGTAACAAAGGATACTTTATGTTTTGTATGTAAAAATCCTGCAACTATTAACTAAAGCTGTTAGGTGTGTGTTGAAAGTGGCATTAAAAGAAAAAAAGCCTCAAGGAAAGCACAAGCAGCTCAGATTTGCAAGCTACTTAAGCACGGTAATTGAGTAAATGTACTTAATTACATTCCACCGCTGGTTTGCACAATAGCGTTTTGCACACCAGTACAATATCATGTATTTGTGTTTGGTGAGATCAGCTCCACCAGCTGCAACATGGAAATGCTGCTCTCACAGTAATGTCCAGTTATCTTATGTAGAGCTGAGGCGATACACCGATTAGCGAACCGGCGGAAACTAATCTGCAGCTTTTTTCATCATCGATTAATCGTTAAGTCATAAATGCCGAACAGCTGTGTGAAGATTTGCTGCTTTTCTCAGTTTTATATGATATTAAAGTGAAGATCATTGGGTCGTCTGTCCGGCAAAACAAGACATTTAAAGGCGTCGCTTTCTGTTATTTCATTGGCCAGCGTAACAGAACACAATATTCAATCAGAAAAGCAATCAACAAATGAATAATCAATGAAAACAATCATTAGTTGCTGGCCTAGTCATGGATTTACAACGCTTTAAAGTTCTATTCGGGTTTTGGACAAAACAAGTCATTGAAGACGTCGCCGTTTGTTTTTTTCTGACATCCTTTAAACTACACGATCCATCGAGGGAATGCTTTCCAGATGAATCCATACAAAGGAGTCATCATTAGTTGCAGCCATCGCCTCGTGGGTCATTTGCACACATTTCTGCTCGACACACACCTCAGACAGATGGAAACTTTGGGATCCTGATTTGAATTTAAGTGGGCATTTTGTGTGAATGAACCGTTTATAGCAACGTTACTGTTAAAAGGATCCAGCAGGAGTGAAGAAGGGAACAGTTTGTCCGAAGCGCCTGCCCTCGCCGCTTTAAGCTTTACTACCATTTCTAACTGTGCCCGTTGCTGTCAAAAGTCAAAATAAAAACAAAAGTGTTTTAAAGATGAGCATCACTGAAATTAGTTTGAGATTGATTTGCTCGAACTAAGCTGACAAAAACGACGCTTCAGAGCTGAAAAAGATCTATAGGAATTTACAACAATGTTCCTTGAAGTTGGATGCAGCCAAACCGGCCTGGTCTGCTGCTCCAGGGCCACTTCCAGGGAGGCTTTGCTGAGTCACGTTCACGTTGGAGTAGAAGCATCCGGAGAGGGGTTGATATGCAGTGTCAGGTCCACATTGGTCGGCTTCTTACTGCCCCGGCTTGCTTCTGGAGTGGCTGGAAACGGGGAGCTGCCCCCTCATCTCCTCCAGAACTCCATCTGGAGGCAGTTTGTCTGTTTGTGGGGGTGGTTGTGTGTTAAGACGCTGTAATGGTAAAGAAAGGAATGCAGAGAAAAAAATGTGAAGGCTCAGAGTGAGCAGAGGTGATGGATGATTCATGTGGTTTGATCCTGAAAGCAGCACAAGAGTTCCACCTTCTTCTAACCTCTGACCAGTGAAGGTGGTGAAGATGATTATGATATCTTCAGTACGCGCGTTTGTGTTGTTCTCCAGGCGGCGCTCGGTCCGCCTGCTGATTGGCTGTTATGGGAGACTCCCCCTTTGACTTGTTGGAAAGCAGAGAACACAAAAAACACATGTAGTCCTCGGAGAGCCTGATGTTTGTCGGAGAGTTGAGAGGTTTTTAGCGAGTGTCATTCTCATTGATCATTGTGCTCACGTGTGTGTGTGTGTGTGTGTGGGGGGGGGGGTCATGGGTTCAGATTGCATCACAGCACGGGCCCAAAATCCTCTTGTCGTCGAGCACATGACCAGTAAAACTGAACGAGAAAAAGTTATGCAGAGATTAAGCAGGAATTCTGAGCCTGTGATATTAAAGGAGCCCCATTACAGATGCAAATCCACTGCGTTCACTTGTGAATGTTTAGTGCGCACGTTTTTTTACTTTTAATAGATTTTTTTCATTTTTTATAAAGCTGTGAAAAATTCCTCTATTTATATATTTGGGCTATAAAATATCAGTAAATAATGAAATAAAATACCGATTAGAAATCCTCAGAATGCAAGTCGATATATTGAAATGGCTTTTTATTTATCCAACCAACCAAATAGCCTATGTCTGATTTACTGTCACTGAAAACAAACAAAAATTATTACTGCCAATTGATTTTCTGTAGATTGACCAAATACAGCACTTCTCACACGGCAGAGTGACACAAAGATGTTCACACAATGAAAAGGAAATCCCCAGCAACAATACACAAGAACTGAGGAGCCCATGAGGCGACGTACACGAATAAAACACAATCATTAATAAAATGCAGAGATAAAAGGCTATTATTAACAGATTACATACAGTAAACAATGTTTTTTTTTATTTAACCTTTATTTATCCAGGAAAATCCCATTGAGATTAAAAACCTCTTTTTCAAGGGAGTCCTGACAAAACATGACATACAAAAACGTTTGACACCACCGGTCAAAACACCTCCATCCCCCACCCGCCCCGAGCATAACACCACCCTCTCTTCTACAAAAAATGACACAGGCCCAATGATCTGAACGCAAAGCTAAATCCCAAAGAAATGCACCTGAATCTCAGAGTATCACAAGACCCAACACGCCCCCCTCCAGCTCCATCAACAACACCCGCCCATGGAGCTGCTGGCACGGACGTAGACTCTCAATCTTGGTGATAATTTTTTCTCAGTTATGATAACATCGTTTTCTCCAATGCACTCGAGTTAATTGCTGAGATCTGGGAACACGATTCCTTCACTGCAAAGTCCAGTTTTTCAAGAAACATGAGCGGACAGACGATCAGACCCAAGCTTTATTCTTTCGCAGTGGTCGCAACAGAAACTTAAAACAGTAGGCCACGGGCCAACAGCAAACATCTGTTGTATTAAGATTCAAAAAACAAGGATCAGAAGTTACCAGAAGTTCCTGGGCAGTGTGGAGCTGCATGCTATGTTCAAATTATGAAAATAATTTATATTTAGGGATCATACATATTTATAGAACATTTTTACGTCACAAAATGTAAACGCATAAACAAGCAATATAGTGTATTTATTTTATTTTATTTCATTTTATTTATTTTCTAGAGATATATGTTGGGCTCAAATTTAACCGTATGGTGACCAGGATTTAGTTACACATTGGGCAGCCCTGTAAGCAAACACATGATCTAAACCACTTGATCGGGAGGTAAAACTGAAAGTAAGAGCACCTGAAATGTTGTAATAATCCCTCATTTGATAAAAAAAAATTGTGTTTGTACACAACTGCAGTGCATTGTGTTTACAACAGGTAATACTGTCACTTTTCACGCCCCTTTTCTGATACAGACACAGATACAATTTACTTAGTATGTGCACTAATGGCACCAAAACAAAACAAAACAAAAACACAGAATTGACCTTTAAGATTTTTACTGTTCCCTCAGTTCAAGCACAGAACAGCCCTGCATTTTAATTACACTTTTTAGCCCTAATACTAACAGCTAAGCTTGTTCACTGGTAGCTCAACACCCAACACCTGCGGTGAACGACTGACATCTGATCAACAGCTGATTCCGTGGTTGCCTAGCAACCAAAAGGCAGCACGGGACATCAGGCAGTCTCCAGATTCAGTCAATAAACGTCTTTTTGAATAAACAGAAACGCAATTTCCTGAGACTCAGCAGATCTGAAAGCATCACGAGCTTTAAATATTATGGGATGTGAAGCCGGGAAGTAAACAGCTGGTTATAAATGTCGTTCAAACACACATTTAATGGCAGGGGTGTACAGGGATGACTCATGAATACATGCCCGGGGTCATGAGTATGTATAGAAAGTGTGTGTCTGCGTTCACACGCACACACACACACACACACACACACACACACACACACACACACACACACAGGAGCTGATGATGAGTAACACTGCCATTACCTGATAGCTGCCTCGTCTTTCTGTCACCCAGGGCGTCTGGACCGGCAGAACTGACAGTTCTCACCAGCTGCCCTTTATGTAGTTATGGTTGACTTAATGTGTTTTCCTTCAAGGTGTGTGTGTGTGTGTGTGTGTGTGTGTGTGAGAGAGAGAGAGAGAGAGAGACAGAGAGAGGTGATGTGTAAGAAGCTGTAATGAGAAGGAGGTGGGTGGATTATATTTCTGGTTTATTACAACTAGCTGAATCTTATTTGTAGTTTAAACGATCTTTTCCATCAGTTATGACATCTTAAACAAAACGGCCATAATTTACATCTTAACATTAATGTATTAAATGCGAAAAACATCAAAAAGGGTTTCTGCTAGTTTTGAACCTGGAAGTAAAGACTTGCTCTCCCTCCAAACTTTGCTCTTGATAACAAAGCTTTCAAACAGTATTACTTTATTAAAGTGAAACTCTCGCCAAAAAGCAACCGAGGCTTTATTTGCGATTGAATATGAGTCAAACCTTCGTGTAAAAGCATATTTACGACGGAAGAGGCACTTTTAAGATTTTCCGTAGTTTCGTTTTGGGGCAAGCTAATTTTCAATGGGGTGCATGGGCACTTTTATGCTAACATCAAAATCGCTATACTAAGAAGGCTCGACAGGTGTAGAGAACCTGGTGATACTACGAGCAAAGTTTCATGTTGTGTCGAGCCTTCTTAGTGTTTTAAAAATAGCGATTTTGGTGCTAGCGTAAAAGTGCCCATGCACCCCATGGAAAATGAGCTTGCCCAAAAACGAAAATACGGTAAATCTTAAAAGTGCCTCTTTCGTCGTAAATATGCTTTTACACGAAGGTTTGGCTCATATTCAATCACAAATAAAGCCTTGGATGCTTTTTGGCGAGAGTTTCACTTTAAGGTGTCAGCCTGAAGGCAAACTGTGTCTAGAGCCAGTTTAACACGTTTGTTAACCAATAACGCCCAATGTACAACCAACAAATAGACTTCAAGGGAAAGTTCAACCCAAAATCAAAAAACACTAGGGCTGAAATCAACCAAAGAAATCCTTGGTCGACCGAAGTTTGAGTGTCATCTTGTTCTGTTATATTCAAGAGAAAGCAGACATCTCTACGGCCGATATCACTGTAGCACCACAGCAGAGTCGACCTATGTGGTTTTTGGTGAAATGTCTCGACAGCCATTGGATGTGTCACCATGTGCAGTGGTGGAATGTAACTGAGTACATTTTCTCAAGTTAAAAACTATGTTAAATATGATTTGAAGGTACTTGTACTTCGCTTGAGTCGTTCCACGTTATGTTATATTGTGCTTCTTAATCCACTACATTTATGCGACAACTTCAGTGTCACGATTGAAACAAAAATGGGACCCAAACACAAGGCACACAGTCAGGAAGGTAACTAAACAAAAAGCGAGCTGTAATAAAGAAAGATGAAATCCAAACTTTCATAAAATAAAAATCGTGATCGTGTCAAATGAGCTGTCAAATGTCTGTTTTTATTTAAAACAATATGACGTATGTGAGGACTGCGAGTCAGAATAGCCAGAAATGCATGCTGGCTTTCATACGGCAAAATGCGTCCGTATGTAGTTGGACATCCTGGTATTTTTGGCCTATTGCATTTCAATTCATTCTTATTGGGACATATTAAATCTTTTTTTGGCACACTTAATAGTATGGTAGTGGTATGGTAACATACAATATAAACAGACGGAGATAGAGCGTGAGATGATTGATAAATAAATACAGAAGAGCTGTACAGGAAGGTGTAAAAAAGATGAAAAATATAACCAACTTATAAATGATGATGTATTTTTAAGTAGGTAAATTGGCTTCAGCAGCAGCAATATCAGTGCTCAGTGAACAATCCAGTAATAATATCTATAGCATTTTTCAACGGACCGTTCTGCATGATCAGTATTTTTATCTTGAAGTAAAGAGCACCACTGTGCACGATGCAGCTTCACAGAACTGTTAGCATGGTTGTCACGGCGATTGATAAAGTATTGGCAAAGTGCGTTTAAAGAAACAGACTGAATGAGCATTGATCACAGGTTTTGAGCTCGTTAAATGTTTAAATGTGATGAACCAGAAACGGCAGAACAATCAGAGGAGAGATTAATCACAGTAACTGACCTGAAATGAATACTGATGAATCTCGGCCTGGTCTGAGTCAAAAATCAAATCAGACAGTCAAAAGCTAACGCACTCATGGTTTCTCGTTCAGAGGAGATGCGAACTGTCCCAAAGCAGAATATCTCATCTGCAGTGAAAAAGCTGTCAAAAGTCCCAAATGAGATTGAGAGACAAAGCGTCAGTGTTTATGTGATGGTGGGGAAGATGTCATCAAACTGTGTCATAATAAGACGAACAAAAATGGTAAAAAACAAAACAAAACAAAACAAAACAGATTTTCAGAGCGTCTGAATGTGTCGATCTTCTACCTGTTACCCTGTTTACAACAAGCAGCAGACACTGAAGCAAAAAGTCAGTCTGCTGTGTGTTGTTACGTTGACCTCACCCCTCCTCGCCTCCTCTCCCTCTAACAGATAGCCAGTCAGGAAATTAAAAACTGCCACAGTGAGAGCGAGAGACGCCTGCATTGTCACAAACAGATAAAGCGCTTTATTGAACCCAAGGCAACTGAAAAATGCAATAAAGCAACAACAGGAAGGCGTGTATGGAAGCAGGGCTATAATTAGACGGTGATGTTTGCTGGGGGAGAAACACCGAAGTTGGTGATTTCCCCCGGTGGTTTCCATCTGTCTGTCCTCGAGGGGACAGAAAGTGACGAATAATGCTTTTTATACAGAGCTTAACGCTGGCAAAGGACATAAAATCAGGATATTTTGCACATAACTGTATTAAGGACAAATAGTGATTTAAATCAAATCAGAATCATTAACAGGTTTATTGCCTAAAAGGTTTGAAATTGTTGTATTTTGGTGCATAACAGTTACAATAAAATCTGAAAAAGACCATAATATCAATGTAAAACAGTCCTTTAGAATGAAAATATATTAGATATATGTTTTAAATTCAAAATGATGAAACTTGCTACATATCTTTTTTCCGAATTTCATGAATAAAAAAGCTGTTTCTTGAAGAAACAAGTAGATTTAATGAATGAATGAATGCAAAAGGTAGATGACTGTGAGTATGTGAATCTGTACATTTAAAAAATTAGATGATTATGTATTATAATATTGATGTTTGTCTCCGCAGACGTGCTGAACGACGCCATCTTCGACGAAGACCATGACGAGATGGTGATCGTCAAAGACATCGACATGTTCTCCATGTGTGAACATCACCTGGTGCCCATCTTTGGCAGGGTGAGAGAAACACACGCACACAAAAACAAGAAGTAAACACACACACGTGCTGGGATTCATCTGTACATCATAGCAGAAGCACGTTGCTCCGGTTTCAGTCAGGAATGAGTGAGTTTTGAGAGAAATGAAATCAGGTGGAGCAAATAAAATGAACTGAGAAGAACATTTATTCCATCACGGACAGATGAGTTCACTTGAACACGATGATATAATTGGTGGAAGAGGCTGGGTACCAATTTTTATGTAGGTGACCTGTGTTTGACTTGTTAGCGGTCATCAGATGTTTGTGCAAGCAGTGTTAGAGTAACAACATTGACTGAAACAACCCCAGTGAGCACCAGCTAGGATTTCAGTGTTGATTTATAGTTGAAAAGCGAGTGACTGACTCTAAACTAGGGGTCGAACGATATGGCTTTTCCGGGGCAGGTACTGATGCTGATTATAAGTAATCAAGAAGTCTGAAAACTGATATTTGGGACTGATATTTTGACTGATCGTTTGTGGTAAAAAAAAAAAAAAAAAAAGATACAGAACCAGTGATGTACACGTACAATTTACACAAGTGTCGGAAAATGCTGAATATCGGCCTGATAATCGGCCAGGGCGAATGATGGGTTGAGACCAGTGGGTCTTAAAAACACACATTTTTGTTAGCATTTGAATAATTTGTTCAGTTGTAGGTTGAATGAGAGACAATTTTGATAAGTGTGAAGGTTTCTATCCAAATTAGTATTGCACCGGTACTGTAGGTGAAACGTGGTCTACACGTCTCTACGTGTTTTCAACTTATTGAATGTTTTTTTTTTAATAAAACATCATAAACATGAGCCTCACTCAAGACGGAAGGATACTGCGCTCAGTGGAGCATATCCCTCCGGCAAGGGCTCAACAGTCCCCTTTAATTTAATCAAGCCTAATCCAATATCAAATAAACACTTCAATCAGCTTGATCTGGATTTGGATTTGGATCTGCATCAAATTGTACCAGCCACCTAAATACAGCTGATTTCTTTCATTAAGATCCGTGAATTGTTCCCTGAGAAATTAAGGAAAGCGTCAAAAGAACGCACAGTCTCTCAAATGTTAAAGAAAGTGAGAAAATATATCAGGATCTGCACCAAAAGTTAACAGGGTCTATTCTGGGCTGAGACCCATCCCCGTTCCAAGTTTCGTGTAAATCCAATCAGTAGCTTTTGTTCAGTCCTGCTGACAAACCAACAAACCAACGGCCACTGCTTTGCTTTCTGTTAAAATCATTACGAGGGATACTTTTTTTTTAACCATCTCCTTATAGGAAGCTGCAAGTATTCATAGTTTTGTACAAAAACCTCGTACAGACATGGAATCAGATGTGTATCTTAGATAAACCCAGTCTCCATTTGACGTTAATCTGGAGGCCGCGGGTCTGAACAACAGACAGGCAACATGAAAAACAATGAGATTAGCTGAGATCTGTTTATCCTGCCCTTGTTTTCTGTTTCTTTAGCCTCCCCTTTGCTCCTTTGACATCACTACTCTCCACTAAAATGCAATTGGCTTCTTCCCTCTTTCTCATTTTTCTTCCTCCGCTTCCCGTATCCCTCCATCTTTGCCTGCAGGTGCATGTCGTTTAAGACAATAGAGGTTGGCAGCTGATCCTTTTCCACTGGTGTAAATGGGCCCTGATGACAGCAGTGAATCACACAAACATTTACCGCACCTCCTGTGTGTGTGTGTGTGTGTGTGTGTGTGTGTGTGTGTGTGGTGTCCATCAGGTGGCTGTGTGTGTCCCTAAACCGCCTCCCTCCCCTCGTTATCGTCAGCAGCGTCGCCTCTTATCCAGCCTCTCTCATCTGTCCCTCTGTCTGTCCGTCTCTCAGTGAGTCACCGCACAGACAGAGGACTCCTCCTCCTCCTCCTCCTCCTCCTCTATTGTTGGTTGGATGGCGTGCAGGTAGCCACTAGCTGTTTGATAAATTGTTTCAGCGTCTGGCACACAAGGGCTAAGGTGTTATTTACTTTGAGATCAGCAGCGCGGCTCGTATATTAACAGCTTTAGGGGAACAAACATCTGTCATTTGGTCCCATATTCAGTCTTTTGAGCTGTCAGTCCCCTCTAGTCACATTCTCTCCCTGTCAGCGTTCCTCTTCAAACAGGGAATGGTAGAGGTAGAGGAAGAGGGCAGAGGTGGTTATTTCCATCGCAACCAGACTGCCGTTCTGGCAAGATCAACATGACTCGCATGGATTAGGAAGTTCTTCTTTGGGTATTGGTCAAACTGTAACCTGTACTGTACACAAGACAACTTCTCTGCTAAACTCTCCCCCTCTGCACTAGCCGGTAAACACCATTCTGCTTTGAACATTAGATTTCTATAGAGGATGTAGATACCAGATGGAGCGACGTGCAGTAGAGTTTCCCCCGCTGACTCCGCCCGCGAGCCCCTGCTCGGCCCACAGACTTTACATTGTGATGACGTCACAGATTAATAAATCTCTTTTCTCAGCTTATCGAAATAAAAAAAAAAAAATGTCCCCATTTGCACTTTTTGGTTTGCCGTCAACATTTTTTTAAGAATTGTGGTTTATGGGGACATTTTTCTAGTATCTGACACTGACTGTCTTCTGTCGGGAAAAGCCTAAAAAAGAATGAAAAGACACGATTGCAAATGTTCCTCTTTTTCCACCTCGCAGCACCAGTAGCATCCTTTCCCTGTCTCTTCACCATGTTGACAGTTGAAGAGCGCTCTGTGCGCCTATTGGTGCAGCAAGGATTAGGAAACTTCCAGTGTGGTCATGTTGTCTTTAGTTTGAGTCCTTCTGTAGACTTTTGTTTTTGTTTTGGGGGATTATAAAGATGCCTTTACGAATAATTTACAAATGTTAGATGTAAAAAAAAAGATGCAAAAAAATCCCAAATATTTTCATTTAATTGAATGACATAGGCACGAGAAACATAGGTCAGGCTATCACTTGACGGATCCAAGTCCGATTTTTGTATTTTTTGCTCTGTTTTGGTCTCCACACCCTCCCTGAGAAACATATCTCTCTGTTTAGCTGCTAAATGTTTCGCTCTCTTCACTTACAGCGCCGATTCTTCCTGCCGTGTGTTTCCTCTCATTCTTCGTGTGGTGTTTTTTATTTTTCGTCGCGCACAGCATGTGCCAGTAAATACAAATAACGTGAGCGGGCGAGTGAAAAAGCCGCCGTCACAGTCAGAGCGTTTGATGTCGATATGTCAGGCTGCCGCGGCACAGAGGGAGGGACGGGAAGAAAAAGGGGGAAAAGAGATCTTTGCACGCTTGTTGCCGCTGCCCTTTCTCTCGTCTTGTCAACAAATTGTGTTTGACATTTGAGTGGAGCGCATGTGTGTGTCTGTTTGTGTGTGTGTGTGTGCAAGAGAATTAGAGCCTCCAGACATCCACAGCCGTGATTCTCCAGCTGATGACTCCATTTCTTCCTGCTCTCGTCTGTTGCTCATCCACCTGCTCTGCTCTCGTCTTTTATTCTTGTCCTCTTGCGTTCCGCCATACGCGTCCGCCTGACGGTTAACTCAAAACTCATTCTGGTAAACTCACAGTCACTGTACCTGAGCGGTCATCTCGCACTACAAGAGCTTATAAGTTAAAGTACATTTCCAGGAAAAACACCAGCATGTGTTTTGTTGAAATGTATTTCGTTACTGTTTTCGATAACAGGATATATTTTTTTGTTTTATTGCTGCACACCAAAAGTTCCTGGGAGAATAGATTAAAAACAGCCACATGGTATCAGTTTTTATGAGTAAACCAGTTGCTCATAAATAATTCAGGGTACAGGAATAAATATTGGTATGTTTCGTACAAGTTTTGTGCTCGTTTGGAGTGTTTATTTTGGCGTTTCCTCAGAGCTCCGACTGGACTTCTGTTGATTATCATGAAGCTGTACTAGCTCTGTGGAATTAGAGCATTTGTGATAACTGAAGGGAGACAATGTGCTGATGTATGTAGATTTTAGGGTTTAGTGTTTTGGTCAAAAAAACAGATTGCACTTGTTTTGACAGATATTGTGATGGTGAGCCACGATTAGTGAGAATGAACATATTTCATTCTAACTGTTTTTTTTCTTCCTGACGGGAACCTCCATCAGTGCTGCAGAACACATGAGCAGATTTTACTTGCACGGTTTTGGTTGCTCACGCTTAATTGCTGAATGTGTACGTAGTGTTCTCTGGCCATTTATCCACCCTGGCTACAATAAAAGAAGCGTATTCGCCCAACATTGTTCTGTTGTGTTTTTATATTTGGTCCTGATTTTACTCTTCGTGCAGGTTCACATCGGTTACCTCCCCAACAAGAGAGTTCTGGGTCTCAGCAAGCTCGCCAGGTAAGTGAATTCACTGTGTGTGTGTTGGTGTGTGTGTGTGTGTCCTCCCAGTGTTTAATTGGCCAACTTACTGTAGATGTGTGCATGTGTGTGTCAGAGAGAGAGCTAGTGTGTATTTAAGCTGATTATTAAAAGGTGTGTGTGTGTGTGTGTTTGTTTGTGTGCTGGTGAAGAATCTGATCCCACTGACCCCAATACCTTCAGGCTTATATTAACACCTAACACCCCACACTAACGCAGTGGACGTACACACTCGCATTGTGATGAGAAACGGCTGAAACATTCACATTTTCAAGACACGAATCAAGCCTTTGGGTTGTTGTCAGGTGTAGCCTGTTGCAGCTTTCTGCTACACACCGGCCGGCGCTGATTAGAAAGCTATAAAACTTGAAGAACTGGGAGCAAGCAAAGGAATAATTTCACGGGAAACTGTAGTTTCACTCAACGTCTTACTTTTGAGGTTTTTTGGCTGAGATCTGGAGATTTGGCAGACGTCAGATGGAGCAAGAAAATGTCTCTTTGTAATAAAAATAACAATAATTGTAATACTAACTTTATTCATGTAGCACTCATCAAATTACAACGCGTCAGCTTTTGATGAGTTGGGAATGAGACTCGAAAATCATCTTTTTTTTTTGCAGATAACATCTTTTAAAATGAGAAAACGGAGCTGGCCAGCCTGATCTCCTCCAGCAGCTCATTCCAAAGTTGATCAGTGTAGATTCAGATGACCTTCACGTATCTGAGATTATTCTTTACAACGAGGTTTTCCAGACAAGACAATTGCAGCAGCAAGTACTGGAAGAACAGGACTAATAATGTAGTGGAGTTATTGTTTGGGAGGGACCCTTCTTTTTAAAGTGTCATTAACACTGAAGACATTTTTTTGAGAGCAACATTCATGCGCAGCTTCCCCCTCCTACATTATCATCTTTGAAGCACATTTTTGCCGTTTTTGTCTGGAGCTGTCCTTCCCTCTATGTAGGGACAGTGCGTGCTGCCTCTCCTCGTGCTGCAGGTTTGGTCTTGTGACATTTTCTTGGAGGTGAATGAGATCAAATTTGTCCAAAGTGGTTCTGCTCACAGAGAAGAGCAACAGGTTGGAGGTGAAGACCGGGTCGTTTCTGTGGACCTGATAGTTTTCCTTCTGTTCTGTCAGCAGACCAGGAAACAGCTTAAGAATTATCATCGTTCATATTTATTTTGGTGCCTTGAAACGGGTTAACTGTGTTGCAGCAAGGATGCATTACTAAGTCTTTCTTTTCTCTCACACAGGATTGTTGAAATCTACAGCCGTCGACTACAAGGTACCTTTCGAAAGTCTGCTGTCACACACACACACACTTGTGACTATGATGTTTCTGTGCAGAGTTCAGCGTTTTCATTCTGTCAGTGCTGTTTGTTCTATCCAGCCTGCTTCATGTTTGTCCGTCTGTCCACAGTTCAGGAGAGGTTGACCAAACAAATCGCCGTGGCAATCACTGAGGCCCTGCAGCCCACTGGGGTCGGCGTAGTCATCGAGGCAACGTACGTTTATATCTGTTAACCGTCCTCCACCTCCTTTCCATTACTACTTCAGTTTGATTTACTTCTTCTGATTGTGTTTCCTCACTTCCCCTCTCCTCTCATTTTGTCTACCCTCTCCTTGTTTCCTTTCCTTTGCCTCTCTCACTGTCCTTTTATTATTCTCACATCTTTACCGTCCCTTCACGCCCTCGCCTTCTGTTGTTTAACCCCCCTCTCCTCCTCTCTGCAGTCACATGTGCATGGTGATGCGAGGCGTTCAGAAGATGAACAGTAAAACTGTCACCAGCACCATGTTGGGAGTTTTCAGGGAAGATCCAAAAACCCGGGACGAGTTTCTGACACTGATCAGGAGCTGAGGAGGATGAAGCTCCTCCTCTTCCTCCTCCTCCTCCTGTTGCCTGAGGTTACCTCCACCCGTGTGTGTGTGTGTGTATGAGTGTGTGTTTTCATCCCACCAAAGGCAGTGACAGAGTGTTTACTGTCTTTTCAGTCCGACTCTTTCAATTCATCAGATAAGGGGAAGCGTTACCACGGCGACATGTTGTTTACTCTCAGACAGGACAGACTTTAACCGTGTTTGTCCACGTCTGATCTCTGTGCTCATTAATCAAATATGAGTATATCCAACCATGGAACAAAAGAAGCAGAGTTTAAAGGCCTTTTTAAATCAATAAATCGAAAGTGTCACCAATAATTAACACAAAAATAAAGATTTGTGAGAACATTTTGAGAAATGACGACAAGCATAGGATTTACGGTGAGGCTTTTTTTCCGAGCTCAATTATGTACAATAAAAGCACAGAATGTCTTTATTCAATGCTGTAAATCCTCAAAACAGAGCATCTTATAAATGAATAAAAGGCGTGCAGGTCTACAAAGCATTTTAGTGCTAACACCATCTACCGATTCTGAGGGAAGTTAGAGGTAATCTCTTGAGGAGAAACTCAGGACTCCGCTGATGAGAAGATACCAATAATGTTGAAACAGCTGATTAACTGATTAGTTGACTGACAGAAAATGAATTATTGAGCTGTCTGAAGCTCAGCTATGATACGATGCGATGCAACGCGATACGACACGATACGATACGATGCGATGCGATGCGATGCGATGCGATGCGATGCGATGCGATGCGATGCGATAAGACACGAAACGACACGATACGAGATATGCTTTGTTAATCCTCCAGGGGGGAAACTGAATGAACTTAAAGCACATCATATGCATTTCTACCTAAACAAAACACAACTACGAGTCCAAGCGACTAAAGCAAACAAAAACGTTGTATGCAAACAAATAGGCACCAGCGTATTTCATGCTTATAATACAAATGATATGCCATATAAAAGCTGAGATTCTATAAGGCCACAAATTAAAAAAAAAAAAAAAAACTGCCATATTTAGATGGAATGACCTTAACATAAGTAATCTAAAATGGCACTTTTGGCGTTTCCGCCTAAATATGTCTCGACTTGAAACACTTTGCTCTGCTTCATTTTATTAGAACCAATCCTGACAGAATTTTATTCATGCTGTGCCCCAACTTAATTTTACTCTGCCCCTGTAAGATCTATACCGATGCTTACACCTTTGCAGAAATCTCACAAGTGTTACCCTTACTCGGAATTGTGATAGTTCTTAAAACATTAATTGAGCACAAATGCCTAAACATTTGCAGACTGCAGCTCTGAAATTTAAGTATTTTCGGTATAGAATTAGATATCGTCAGGGGTCAGACCGTCACTCGGACAAAACAAGCCATTTAAGGAAGTCACTCTAGGAAATTATGATAAAATAAAGACTCAACAACTAATCGATCAGATGGAAAAGAGAACTGATAGATCACATACGTTTTTCTCCACAGAAAATCCTTTTGATTTTAATCTTTTTACGATCATGTTTCTGTGATGAACCAGACTTTAACACTCTGTCACACCTTAAAACCACCAGTTTACACACATCCTCTTCTTTTATTCAGGACTCCAGCTGAGATAACATTTTTTTTTTTTAAACCAAAATTCACAAAACAAAAGATAGATTAGATATCAAATATGACGGAACATGTAGTTCAAAGTCATCAGGGGAAATATGAGCTAAACGCAGCTTGAAAAAAACTGTTTTCTCGGTTTTACAATATTTTTTGTCTTTGTCTTCGTCTTATTCGTGTTATTATGATCCTGTGAAGGATCCGCCTGTATGTGCCAACTCACCTCTCGATTAAAACCAAAACAACAACTTCATGGTTCACGCTGAGCTACAAACTCACCGCCGTCTGAATACAAACTGAACATTTTGATTTCCACGAGAGGTGAATGAAAAGTGTGTATGATAGAGTGTGTGTGTTTTGTGACTTTGTGTTTACTCATGTAGCATATTTTGGCATTTCAATATGTCATCATGTTCCCAGACTGACTGTGGGAAGTATTAACTTGTGCAATGTGGTGACTGGAGTCGTGTGTGTGTGTGTGTGTGTGTGCGTTGGAGGGAAGTTGAGCACTAACAAACGGCTCTGATGTTGTTTTTTGTGGCCTTGTTGAGATGGACTGCCTGTTCTTTGGCCCCTTCACCACCATTATCACTTTATGTACTGTGTTCATTTCAAATACTTTTTAATCAAAGAAAATAAATCTATGTGACGGCGATGACTGTGTGTTTCTTTATAGAACTGACAGGTGTGTTCACTTCATTAAAAACAGGTGAAGCTCTCATTGGTAGAACCCAGCATCCATGCAATGTCGGCAGAACAGGAAGTACGAAAACAATGTTATTTTGATTCAAAGATAGTTGGCCTCATAATTACAACATATAAACAACCAAAGGTTGTTTTTTTTTTCAATAAAAATGTGTACATTTTGTTCTTGTGCATGTACAGCATCTTGGAAGTTGAAAAAGTCAGAGTCCAGACCAACAGAAGTTCCTCTCTCCCACAGAAAACACAGCTCCTCAAACGCCTTGTCAGTAGCCCCGCCTTTAATTCTGTGACTTTGTGACCTCACACTAGTCATCATGCATAGGGTCTAGTTTGGCACATAAGAATGTATTAACACAGCTGCTCTGTTGTTTTTAGTGGTGCTGGGTCAGGCTTGTGTGAGCTGACCAATCAGAGCAGACTGGGTATTCAGGAGGGGGCCTTAAAGAGACAGGAGCTAAACAGAAACAGAGACAATTGATCTGTTTTTTGAGCACTGAAGCATGTAAATGTATTTAGTAGTAAACCAAAATGAAATGATGGACCTGAAAATGAACATTATATGTCTCCTTCAAATTTTGAGGTAAAAAAATACGCTGTGACAGGTGAAAGTTCTGCATTCAAAATCTTACTTCCCTCAAAAATGTAAATTCAGTCATTATTTACTCGCCGCCATGCCGAAGGAAAGTCAAGTGAAGTTTTGTAGTCCACAAAACATTTCTGAAGTAAATGGAGGCTTGTTTAAAAAACGTTAAAAACAAATTTAAAAATACATGAAATGGCTCTGTACAACTCGTCCAAGTCTCCAGAAGTCTAGGGATCCAAAAATGATGTGAAAAGACGTAATTTACACCCTTTTTTTTTAAGCTGAAAACTTCAATGTGGCTGCTAAGCTAAAAGTTTTAACATGCACCCACTTCAGGCAGGTTGCACGCTAACAAGACTGACAACGCGTCAATGGTGTGTACCCGATTTATTCAACTGGCTGAATCTCGGCCTTTGGATTGTGAGTTCTATTTGTTGGAAAGCACCAAAAACCTCTTTAATTCATTTAAATGTTATACTTGATTCTTTTTCAAATGTGAAAACCAGTAAACAAAGCTGAGAAAAAAAGTCATGTTTAAACATTTCATTTCTGAGCTTTACGGGGAAAGAAAGCTTAAAGTCGAGCCACTTGGTAGTTTCTTTTTTTTTTTTTAAATCTGGCCCCTCTTCAAAACTAGTTGAACAAGCTTGGTGTATATAACGTCTTTTTAAATCATTTTGCCAAAACAAAGATATCTGTGTACGTCTGGAAGAGCCTGGCGATGTCACAATTCAGATCAAGTATCTACTCTGGAAAACACGAGTAATAGCTGCACGTGACACCGGCCTTGCTGCATTCATGGCTGTAGAATGTAATAAATCACTAGAGAAGGCTGTCAGACATCCCGCAGGTAGCTGTGGAGGACGAGGACAGTCCGCCCTGTATCCAACCCAGTACGGACTCAAATATTTTGATGGGATATTTTTCATGTTTCTGCTGTCTGGAGAATACAGTGCTGTCCGTCTGAGACAGGTAAGCAGGTTTAACATACCAACAACTGTCAACTTAGACCGGAGGCACATCGCACAACTGCCAAACACGCCCAGCTGAACAGCTCCACCCCACAAGTTCAGCTAGTCCACAAAAATGCCAACCCGGTGGAATGGGAAAGGTAAATTTATGAAAACCCAAAAACTGCAGGGAGTGGAGGATCGGCCTAGTTGATCTGATTATGTTTGTTTTTAAAACAAGTCCCCATTGACTTCAATTATTAAAGTCAAACTCTCGCCAAAAAGCAACCGAGGCTTTATTTGTGATTGAATATGCGTCAAACCTTCGTGTAAATGCATAATTATGACGAAAGAGGCACTTTTAAGATTTACTGTAGTTTGGCTTTTGGGCAACCTAATTTTCAATGGGGTGCAGGGGCACTTTTACGCTAGCATCAAAATCGCTATTTTTAAAACACTAAGAAGGCTCGACACAACATGAAACTTTGCTCGTAGTATCACCAGGCTCTCTACACATGAACACGAGCATTGAGAACGTTGTTTGTGTACACAGAGTTTACTAAAAAGGTTTTTGGACAACTCACATTAGCAGTAGCACCTCTGGCGCGCCGCCGTCATGGCAGACAAAAAGTGTCAATCCCAGAGTGCGACCTAACAGGTAGGAGGTCCACCATTAGTCTCCTGCCTGTTAGGTCGCACTCGGGGATTGACACTTTTTGTCTGCCTTGACGGCGGCGCTCCAGAGATCCAGCTCCGACGGTGAGTAGTTCAAAAACCTTCTTTGTGACCCTCGATGATTTACAAGACAATAACTGTCAGCTAATCTGACTTTCTGAAGACTCTTTCCATCAATTCGAAGAGAATCGCCCCTCAACTCAATTTCTGACATGTTTAATTCCCACGTGACTCTTCACATCTTCAATTTTGAGTGAACTTTGAGTTAAAGTATTACTATGAGAGTTTACTCAACGTTCCAAAAGTATCATAAAGTACTTATCATGCGAAAAGGCCCATTATAGCGTATATTGTATAATTATAATTAGCAACGCATTATTGTGTTTATAAGTTTAATGCTGCAGGTGGTAAAGGCGGGGCTCTTTTCCGTTACAAAAAATGTATGTATGGGTAGACAACCTGCAACATTACATGAGAATTGGTTTATAATTTGTATGAGTATGTATTAGTATTCCAAATCATCTGGGTAAAGTTATCAAATAAATGTACTGGAGTAATTCTGATATCTGCTTCCAAATCGCAGGGCAGTAGAAGTGTAAAGTAGCGTGAAATGGAAATACTCAAGCCAAGTACTAGTGTGGCAAAACTGTACTTAAGGGCGGTACACTTGAGCAACTGTGCCTAGTTACATCATTTATTTGTTGACAGTTCAGTAGGTATTTTCTCCATGTGGAAGATTCAGCACCAACTTCAGAAGAACCGGTCACAATGAGCACTGAGCTTCAACCTCATCGTCATCCCCTCCAGCATGTTTCACCACAGAGGCAGAGACGTTTGTCCGTCAACAGATCAGCGGGCCAGCTATTGAGTTTATGTCAAAAATGGCGAGCAGCTCCTTTCACTGAGAGAGGGGACAACATTAACCTTTGTACCTAACGACTAAAAGTGGATGCTCAAACCTCTACAGCTGTGTTCAATAAGCTCACAAGCTCTCTGAAGGGAAAAAGTTTCTGGAAAAAGTGGAACGTCATGAACTGAAGCTAAAGTCGGGGGGCCCACTGCTCGATTCAGCCCTGGGGACAATTAGAGGGCTAATCTGGCCCTGAGCCCAGAGTGAACAGCGGAGACATGGAGCTGATCAAAACCTGGATGTCTGACAGAGACATGACTCAGCAGCTTTAGAGTTTTGTAACATCACATTCATGCATTTCATTTGCCGTGAACCTAAAGAGAGACGAGGGTCTGGAGTTGTATGCTCAGCGCTCTGGACTACAAAAACAGATAGTGTCTACAGTGTTTCTGTACGATGCTCTGACTAAAGTGTAACATTTAATCATGTCAACATGTTACCTGGTCAGCTGATGAGGTCAGTTCAGTGAATTTCACAAACATCACATGCTGTGTCACAACCTGTTACAACCTGCAGCTTTAAAAGTTACAATCTGTCACTGAAGTTAAGAAAAACTGCTCTACCATCTAAAGTGAAACACAGTTGGTACATAATATCACTCCTTAAAAATAATGGTTTCTTATCAGTTTGATCAGTTTAAAAAAAAAAAATCTTTTTCATCATTAAAGTCACTTTGGTGCCCTCCACTGGTCATATATGATATCATTTATAAAGTTGTATGCTGATCCTTAACACTTACTAAAAAGTGGCTGAAACAGATTTCAGAGCAGATATAAATTAAGAGTCTACTGGAGCAGGAAGTGGCATTAAAGGGAAAGTAACTCAAATATGTAAATAAGTGAAGTACTCCAGACCATTAGAAAATACATTTTAGATCATGGAAAAGGTGAAGTGTTTGTGACCAAACATTGTTGCCTGATGGGAAATGTGTTTTGTGAAATGTTGGGTTTTCTGAAAAGTTGTGTTTTGACCCTCAGGGCCACCGTAATTTGTACTACATTCTAGAGTGTAAAAAAAAAAAAAACAATAAACCTGTCAGGGCTATTTTTCAAAGTCCCAGACTGATTCACACACACATACACACAGATGCAATGACGGAGTTACAACTTTTTTTTTGTATTTCGTTTTATGTATAACAGGGGCATGCCAAGTCACAGCATTCTGGTACGTCGCGACACAATTACAGCAAGACAAGTTGAAAAACACTTGAACGTATTCACACACACACATACACACACCCACGCTTTCACACAGTCATTCACGCTTGTTTTCTGTACAGACCAGAATAATCCATAACTTCATATCAGCATTAAGAAGTACCTAGAGAGGACAGACACAACAGACCGAGTTCACCGCCGCCGGACACGTTCACGCCGCCCGCCCCAGAGTTCAATTCAGATTCAGGTTTGTGTTTGAATGTTCACATGTAGTTTCTGACAGCAGCACAAATCAGACTGGAAGCTGCTTTCATTAGAGAAGGTTTAACATCCAAAGAACGTACAAATCTACTTGGACGGTAAATTTGAAGCTTTATTGCATAATTTAACTGGATTTCGTAAATATGGGAGATAATCATCTTTACTTCATAAATCTTTAGACTTAGACGGTTTCTCATGTCCCCTCAATATGTCTGTCAATGTTGAGCTATGGTAGCATGTTATCACCGATCTTTATACAATTTTGAGAATGGATGCATCGGACTGCCGCGGAATAAACTGACAGCTCAAATTGAGGAGGGTATCTGTGAGCTTGTTGTTCTTTGAAAATTAATAATTCAATTAAGTGATTTTTCAGGCTGAAATGGCGACTGACTGTTACAGCCACTCAAATGTGATATTGTCTGACTTGGTCAGATGAGAAAAGCTCTCTGAGGACATCACCTGCTCATGATGGACAGACATTCTTTCCTGTTTTCGTTAAGTGCATTTTAGGACACAATGATCATTAAACCTGCATCAATAATTTGGTCACATGACAACGGGTCAGGGTTGGATCAGATTTATGATTTGGAAAAGTTTGAAAAGCGCATTACAAATTAAATCATTTATTTCCTTAACATATCCACGGATCATCGAGGAACAAGAGGACACAATCTGAATTCGACACTTACAGAGCTGCAGAGTGAACGTGACCCGACACAGCTGTCACTAGTTTCATCCTGTAACGTTACAGTTTTTAAAGTCTATATAAAACCATTTACATTTGGGGTGAATGTCTCGAGTACAAAAAAGGCACTGCCATTTGTTATTCTAAATATGACTTTCCCAGCCTTGTGCATGCAGTTTTAAAATATAAATTACACTGTTTTTTCAATTTTCTCCTTTTCTTTTTTCTGCATTTTCTTCAATTTTTTGTCTTTTTTGTGTTTTTTTATTATTAAACATACAATAATCTTTTGTCAAATATATACGTAAGCCTGCAGTCAATACAGGACATCGGCTCTTTGATAAAATAAAACTAAATGACTTAAGGAGCACAGTCAAGCGGTAACACTTTGTTACAGAATGGATGCTGCTGCATTTACAACAGAGAAGAAAACAAAACAAAAAAAAAACAAGTCTTGGCATCCCATAATGACATCATCTGACTAAACTGCAGAATCTATGACACAAATAAAAGATACAAAACAGCATATATGTCTCGACTTAAAGTACATTAAATGTTTTTGGAATATCAAGGCGTTATCTAACTGTTAATACTGCAGTTTGCACAGCGTTAGAAGCACTCCTGGACACCCACAGAGCTGATATGCATTTAGAAAACATTAAAAATAAAGCATTTGGTTTGAAGAGATGTGTAATGGATCCAGACCTCAGAGCTATAACCCTCCAATGTCCCGTCAAAGGTCTGTTCTGAGTTCATGTGTCTTTGACAAAGAGATGCTGCAGGAAACCAAGGCTGAGTAGAGACTGGAGGCATGTGCTGTTGTTCTGAACTCTCAATACCAAACATGTAACTTTACTGTTATGTCACCTAGAAAAATCACATAAACTCAGGTTATTTAAACTCTGTTCTATATAACGTGCCACAGACAACAACTCGCGCTTGAATGCAAAACTGAAACAAATCTCCTGCTCTTTTGTATCAACACCTTTATAACTCAAACATTGCAACGTGGTATGATAGTAAAAGAAAATACTGCAACAAAAACAACAGTTCCATGAATCCCTTTGAATACATTACTACATACTGACTGCAGGTCATTTTAATGAGTGATGTGAAACATGTTTAAAGGATAAGGCTGCTGAAAGTCTCTACTATCCGCTGCGCAAATCCAATGAAAACACCAAAACCACAATAAAACTATATGTCAACATAAACACGACAAAGAGGTTTTTCTACCTGGAAGTTATGGTTAATACACAGTATAAGGGAGAGACCGATTAGCGACATCGCTGATTATCGGTATGCTTTCTCTTTCCGGCCCACAACTCTGAATCTGCAAAGTAACTAGTAACTAGTGACTAAAGTTATCAAATAAATGTAGTGGAGTGAAAGTATAGAGTAGCAGAAAATAGAAATATTCAAGTAAAGTACCTCAAAACTGTATGAAGTTACTTTCAATCACTTTTTATTCTAGATATTGACACTAAGATTTAGATTTTTGTTGCAAATGTATATTAGCTCCATCTGTATCAGCCCTGGAAAACACATCGGTCGATCCCTAAATTTGACTGGTTCTATTGTGCGTGTATCAAAGCCTGACAAACACACAAACTTTAGTTTATTTTGACTCAATCCAAAATATACTATCCTGCAGCCCCGAATACTCACTAGAGCAACACATGTGGATTAATCCACTGCTAAAGCTAGTCCCCAACAATAAAGATGAACACCAGCCTTATCCTTTAAAGTAACATACAAACCTACAGTATAAATCGCTCCCACTCAGGCGCTAATATGCCAACAGCAACAAGATCAGCCTCCAGGTCAGAATGGACCAATCTACTTCCCGGCCTGCCAAAGACTACAACGATACACCACTGTTTTGTTTGCCGACAGCCCGCCAGACGTGAATTCTGTAACCGAACATGAATGGATGTGTCTGTGATGAACCGGCTCCAGCTATTGGCTGCGCTACGACAGCAAAGCTTCACATGAAAAATCTCAACATGACACTGATAGATACAAACAAGATTATAGTTCAACAACAGCAACAAAAAAATAAAAGAAGAAAATACTTAAAGTCAACAATAACTATGTTAATATTTGAGATGTACGTATGGTCACCAGCCATAACATGTTAATACATATGGTACTTTAAATAATAATACACCTAAATGAGTAAAAGTATCACCTCTGCAAAAATTCTGAAAAAAAAAAAAAAAAAAAAAAAAAAAAAAAAAAAGAATAAATAACTGTTTCTACTTTAAGTACTGATTCATATGGCAGTGACTCTGAAACAGTCTGATTCTCTGTGAGGAGCATCAGAAAAAACAAAACGCGTCAAAAGGTGTAACATCAGTTTCTCCATTCAGGATTAAAACGGGTTCATGTCACATTCATGCTTTGGTGGAGTCTTCATCTTCGTTCAAAGACGTACTGAACACATCTGATTGGCTCTTATAGACTCAAAGTATAAGAGCAGAAAACACACACAAACACACTCGAAATACTGAGACAAAAATCTGGTGTGTGTGTGGACTGTTTGTCTGAGCATGCACCGATCCAGTCTGTCAGAGGCAGAGTAAGTCACCATAACAGAATTTCTGCATGTTTTACTCCCTTTAAAGAAGTGAACACATTGAGAACGTCAGTGTACTGTAGTGTTTAAATTTATACATTACGATTGTCCAAACTTGTAGTTATCCTGTTTCGGTATAAAACTGCATTCGTCACAGCAAACGCCATGGCTGCATTTATTTTTGTCACTTTTTGCTGTGGGGTTTGTTTGTGTGTACAGATCTTTTAGAAAACCTGCACTGCAACTTGTAAAAGTAAATGCAGACATGCTATTTATTTACTCTGAATGCGGGCTCATTTGAAACTATTTAGATTAAAATAATATCGTAATGAAATGAGTGAAAACTTGTGTTTGCTTGAAAGAAAGACATAAAAAAAAGTATGACATGTTTTCAAATGGAAGCACATAGGCTAAAACATGCACAAACACTGGTATGATCCTTTAACTGAGTATTTTCACCTCCAACATCCACCACCAGACAAACAGAAGTTGTTTAAAGTCAATTACAGCTTTCCATCTCTGCTGTGAGATTCAACATCACCACCTGTTGTGGTTCTACCGCCTGACTCTCATCTGTCCGCTGAGACTGAAGCTCTACGGTCGAGAGCGGGTGTGGATCTCATCTCCTCTATATGCTCCATTTGATCCGCCTCCAAAGCTCCAAACAGTTTCTTTGAGCCTTAAACATTTGGATTTTAGTGTATCACATTATCATATCAAGTGCAGGATACAAAGGAAGTACTATAAAATTGCAACAAACTAATGAAGAAACTAAACAATAATAATCATCAATAACCCTCACTGATGACCATTTAGGGTCAGTACTCTCAGCATATGTGCTCAGTTGAAAGCGGCACAGAGGTGGGGGTTTCCTATCCAGCTTATTTCTATATAAACCTATTCTTATAAAGTCTGTATCAGACACAAAAACTGAGGATTAAATATTAAGACACAGAATAACCATGAAACTTAAAAAAAAAAAGAAAATAAATTCCATGTAGGCCTGCACTGACAGAACAGACATAGACGCATGTTACACAGGCTGCAGCTCTGATATCTCCCCAAATGTTGCTCATGAATGAATTTTCAATGATCTGCAGAGTGCCAGTGTGTCCATAGGCTTCAGTGTCTGTCCTGCCATGACTGTGTTTGGCCAGCAGGTGGAGGTAAGCACTAATGAGACAATCTCTGGGAAAACTACCCTTCATGGATTGACAGTGTGTGATTTCTCCAGTGTTGCAATTCTCTGAGCAACAGGGTCCGAGTGGAAACCAAATCAACCTCCTGTTTTTGTTTCTGCCGCCCCGCGTTTCACACGTTTCACAATCTTCCTTTCCTCCAAGAAAGATATTTAGTTGTAACATGCAGCTTAAGCATATCACCCTGCTTTAGAAAAACAACTAAACTCCTTATCTGAACATGCAGACAGCTGTATTAATCTCCCATTTACGAGTATAAAAACCTACATTTTCATTGTGTTGCGCCTACAACGGCTCTAAATTCAAAGAGTTCATAGACTACATGCTATGGATTAAAATATGTAACTGACCGGTGCCAGATTCTCTTCCTCCTACACTCACTCAAAGACTCACAATATGATTAGACATGACATCATCTTCCTCTGTCATCATCAGCCGATCAGAGGTCCTGCCTCTGATGTCTTCCTCTTCCAAACATCCGCTTCCCTGTCCAGTATCACTTCAGCTCAATCCTTTATTCTACTACTTCCTGTGTCTTTCTCCACATCACCTTCTCCCTCTTGCCCCTCTCCACACGTCTGCTCTACCTCCTCTCACATTCCCTCTTGGTAAAAGTTCAAGCCAACATGTCTTTGCCGTCGGCTGTTAAAATAAAGAATAAGCACGTTGGTTGTAAACTAGCGTGATGGCTACTCATGGGACGTAAAGCTGGTAGACAGCCAAGGCTTTACAGAATAATACACAATTCATACCTGAAATTCATACATGTTTCTGTACCCTTTGAAAGTAGCATCATTATGTAAACAATAAATACATACAATACAAATAAATGATTTTTTTTGCCACCCATTACTGAGGAAGAGGCCTTCCCGAGCTCTACAAGCGTCCTCACTGAAAACAGTAAAGGAAATCCCAAACTTCCTTCTGCGTCCTTCTAGCTCTGCTTGTCTCGTCTTGTTTTTGGGTCTGAGGTACTGTTATGGATTTGAAAGATGCCACGAGCTGTGGTCGATGTGCGGGGACCATAGGGTGTCGGAGAGGGAAAGGGCCTCAGTCTTACTGGGCCCTGATCCACAGGCCAGATTCTCCCTTCTGCTGTGGCTGACTGGACTGCAGCACTGCTTCTGGGCTCCCCAGAGGGGGGCGCTGTTCACACACTGTCCAGGCGGTGTTCAGCTTTTCTCTCTCCTCACCCAGATGCAGGTGACTGTGAGCATGCTGGCGGAGCAGGAAGTGTGTTTTTCCGACCCAATGGACGGTGCCAATGTGATAGCTTGTGTTTGCCGTTTGATGAGCGGCTCTCTTGTGTTTCTTGGATCCTGCCCGATCCTTTGGTTGAGCTCTACCATTGGCTACAGGGAGAGGGGACAGGAGGGCTGGTGACCTCGAGATGACTTATCGGGAGAGAGCCTCGTGAACCTGCGCTGTCCTACTGCTCTCAGTCAGGTCCTCGTTTCATATTGTTGATGTGCGGTCAGCACCGTCTAAAAAGAAACAGCAGAGAGAAGAATAGGCATCAAGATTTAACTCAGTGAACATATAGAGTGTTAGTGCTGTTAATGTGATTTAAGGGTCCCTATGAAGACAGAACTGTAAACCTGAAGAGTATAAAGGCAGCCTTGAGTCGTCATGCTCCTATCACTAACCGTCCCAGTGTCTTTCTCCACCTACATGCTTGGACAGGCTTCAGTCTTCCTGTGACCCTGAGTAAGAATAAGCTGGTCCAGGGAATCATTTCAGATCTCTTAGCTGTCAGGCACCAACGTATGTGATGTGTATGTTCTTTGTGGGGAAAACAGATGCTTGAGGTGACCCTGTGCTAGCTTCATCACTATACTGAGAGCCCAAATGGCTGTAGAGGCAACATTTAGCTTTCATGCTCCTCCCTGAATTCAGATCTCCAAAATCCCCCCCCCCCCCCCAAAAAACTTTTTTTTTAAAAACTACATTATAAGTAAGTTGTTTGTAAGCCTATTTGGGCTACAGAGTACTGACTGTAAGCCTTGTATGCATAAGATTTAATGTGATTGCCCTCATCTGTTAGTAAAGAAGGCCCAAAGCTTTTCTGACTTGGTGAACAGTGAGGGGCAAGGGTCCACACTGTCATGGTGAGAGAACAACACATCTGTCAAAATACTGATAGAGCCTTTCAGAGAAAAACAACAGTCTGACAGCTGTTGCCTCTGGTGTGGCTGAAGAGAAAAATGTTATCAGGCTACGCACTAGTGGACATTTTGATTCCAAAAAGACTCCATCATGATACTGAAAGGGCAGGTTAATTTCATTATGAGCTGTTGTAGAGTAGTACAGCAAAGTACATAATATCCTGAACAACACATGAGTCAGGTGTAAGCAGAGCAGCTACAGCTATCAGTACACATTTGTTTCAAGTTTGTTATTGAATTGTTTGCGATCTTAAGAGATTTTTTTTAGGTTTATTTCACACATGCAGTCGTCCAGAGAAAAAAAGAAAGAGATATGCCTTATTTTTGTGCAGTCTGACCTGTTATATTCTAAAGATATTCTAAGAGACATTGAAACTCCTGTGCAGAACTGGTATTATGTCTAAATGTCAGACAACTGATTGTTTTAAGGTCAGACATTATGTACAAGAGGAGAAAATCTGAAAGTACATCACCAAGACAGTTTTTCATTTAAATGAACACCACACACACACACACACACACACACACACACACACACACACACACACACACACACACACACACACACACACACACACACACACACACACACACACAGCAGCACTTGTCTGGCGCTCACTGAGGCCCACTGTCTACACCTCAGGATGGGGGGAAGTTGGCACTAACTTTGACCCAGACTAAAATTCACTGTACATGGGAACATTCTGCTTAGGTCACCATCTTGACTCAGGCCACTGCATTATAATGCTGAAGGATGTATATCTGTGTTCAATGTTCAAATGTATTAAGTTTGCCAAAACAGCAAAACGTCAACAATCTCAAAAATATATAATGGTCAGCTGTCTGAGATTCCTTAACAATTATTTATCACTTCACAAAACCTAGTCACACTGAACCTGAGACCAGTGTAATAAAATGATCAAATGTTTTAGTGGTTTAGAATGCCTGCTTAGAGTGGATGGATAACCAAAGACTGAGGACTAGTTTTAAACCCTGTTGATCCCTGTCAACATAAACATGTCCACATGAAGAAGCAGGACTATGATGCAGCCTCATAAACAAGGTGATTAGACATCTCATCCTACCTTTTCTGTCATTCATAGGGATGTGATTGGACAAAGATAAAAAAGCAGGAAATTATACGACCCGTGGGGGGGGCTGGTGTGTAACGCTGTTACTGTGATGATAAATGAAACTTAAATATTGAATCTGTGTCTATAATAACTACAACAATGTGACATCTGTCTTGGTTCATTTAATTTAACTTAAAATTTGGACAACTGATTGCATAATATATATGAATCAGAAACAGAAATGCTTTACAGCAGCTCCCATTCAAAGTCAAGAATATGCAGAAAAATAGTAGTCATAATAAAAATGATAATAATAATAATAATAATAATAATAATAATAATAATAATAAAAACTATATATATGCTGCATATTTATAATAGAAGTCTACTGCAACTGCACTTTTTTTACCATTAAATGTTATTTTATACATCATCATATTTTATAATATTCTGTCATGGAGTATATCACTTCACTGCTAAAAGAAAAGAAAGCAGCTCACTGCCAGTTGCAGCTTCTTATCGTGATCTGCAGTCTATGTAAATTTTTTGTCATGATTGCTATTATTAGTACTTAAATTATCAAAAATCACAGTTACATGTCAGGATGTGGTTATTATAGACAGATTCAATATTTAACTGTCATGTATCATCACAGTAACAGCGTCACATACATTAGCAGCTGTTAACACATAAAAACATAATAAAACACATCATGTGGTCCCCTTTAAGCGATGGGTGCAGATGTGTATTTTGGTAAATAACCACCAGTTCCAAATTAATGCCTAATCTAATTTAGATTCTAATAGAGTCTAATTTATATATAAAAAAAAAAAAACATCAAGGAAGAAGACGTGACCACTGACACTGCACGATTTTTTTCTTCGCCTTTTTCACGTATCGTCCTTGCTTTCTGTCAGTCATCACACTGATGATCGCCATGACTCCGGAGCAGCAAACTTTCTGTCTTAAAATATGCAGAGGAAAACTCGGGAGAAGCAGCCGCTAGATGTTTCTCTGTTGACCCCAAGAGAGGGAGAGATTGGTGAAAAAATCAAACGCAGCTTCAGCGTCTGTCCGAGGAGGACAGCAACAGGGCCAGGCTGCCTGCTGGAGGGAGGAAGAAGGCTGGCGAGGAGCTTTAGATAAACATGCGGGAATTAGTTATCAGCAAACGACGAGAGTGTCCCGCAAAATGATCAGGGCGACGGAGAAACAAATGTACGCCACCGTGAGTGACAGCAGAGATGAGGAGTTTGCTACGAGTGCTGGTTGGCTGAATCGTTTCCTCAGCTGCAACAACTTCACTGGCAGAAGACAACTATTGCCCAGCAGGATACCGGAGAATTCACCGAGAAGCTGGAGAAGTTTGTGACATTTTCATCCCGGATTTTTGTAAGGAGGGAATTAAACACTTGTCCCAAATAAACACCTTGTCTGTTAAAACCTATTGGTGGTTAGTGGCGGTACGCCAGTCCTACTCCCCCCTCCCAAAAAAGCGGATTTGCATATATTCACGAGGGTCGCATTTTTATGTCGAAAAATCCGGATTTCCGGAAAAATCCGGAAAAATCACATGCCTACATTCAAAAATGTTTCCCCATTTTTTCCTCTACGGTTAAATATGAACAAAACAAACCACTGTTCCAACAGTCACTCATCAACTTGCAGTTGCAAGATAATTTGGATGAAGAACTTTGTATGAGATTTCTTTAAGTCAAGTTATAGTTAAAATAAAATATAATGTAATGCAAATAAAAATAATAAAGCTGTATAGCAGGTCATATCTGATAGTATCAAATACATTTGAGCGTTCACTAAACCAAATTCTCATTTTATTTCCCTCTTGAGCTGAACTCACCTCGGCTGTTGACAGAATCGCTGTCAGATTTCAACTTGGTGAGTTTTGGACCTGCTTGGCCTGACTGGACCAACCAAATATAACAGATGTGAAAAGCCATGTTGGTCTCCAACAAGTCTGGAGTTATGGATGGGCCAAAGCCTGCAGATTTTAAGCTGTTCACACAAAAGGATGATTGACTGTGAGTTGGAGCGGGCCAGTCAACCTTACGATCAGTGTTAAGATCAACTAAGGTGGCTGAGCCTGAATATTACCCAATAACTGATTGACTGATGTGACTTTTGGACACGGTGGAGCTTTTGGCTTTTAATAGGGCTGTAACAATACACCAAACTCAGGATTCAGTTTGTATCATGATTTTTGACCCACGATTCAATACAAACCTCGATTTTTTTTTCAATAATTAAACATTTTATTCATGCAACATTTCAATAACTTCTGTATATGATACTCATCTGATAGTATCAGAGACGCAGTATTGGCAAACTGAACCAGTGTGAATGGATCAGCCGGCTGCGAGTATGGAGGGCGTGTCTATCGGATGGTCTGCACAGGTCCCTCACTCAACTAAATAAAGAGAAATGTCCAACAAAGCAACATTACAGAAGCAAACGAAGGTAACGTAGTAACTATTACTGTCTTTATTTGTCAACTTATATGAGGAAAAATATACCGCAGCTGTACGTGGAGAGGCGTCTGTCCTACCGGCTCCTCGTCACATTTCTGCCCGAAAAACAGCGCCCGTCACCGGCAATTATGTAATTTAGAGCGAAAAACGTAACTTTGTCACTTTCCAGGATGTTTGGTGGGTCAGGATCTCAATCACGACACATTAAAACAGCAACCATATGATAATAAATTATCCGCGGGTTTAGATGGGGGCACCACTCACACGTCGTCATCATGTCGTGTACCGTCACGTCTCTTTAGGAGCCGCAGCGCCGGCTTTCTGTGTGAATTACACAGCAGTTCGTCTTTACTCCAGCAGTGCTTTGTGATGTGTGAACGACCAACGGCGTCGCTATGTGAAAGGGGCTACTTATAGCTCATAGGGCTGGATCCAGACTGGAAGTTGTGTCGCGATTCTGCCGTTACAGCCCTAGCTTTTAATATAACACAGAATTTCTGATTGAGTTGATCCAACTGCAGCCCTGTTCAGCGTCACAGCACGTCCTGCTTTAATTTTTATTCAAGATATATACAGAATGCCATGCAGAAAATAAATCTGATGAGTTGCATACAGGTGTACACAATGCTGCTAGCAAGTAGCAGGGTGCTGTTTCTTATAAATATATTATGTAGTATCAAATCAGTGAATAGACTCATGTGCACGCTGATCTACCGCAGTATCAGTATTTCCTATTTCCAAAACTGTATTGGTATATCTGAACAACCCTAATTCTTATGTGCAAGTATGTCATCGTATTAACCCTGTTAGAGGAGCCCAGATAAGCTTGTTGGTATATCAGTAGTTGGTAGCTGTCAGCTACCTGTGGAGTGCTAAAATGTACCTAAAGTGTCAAAAAGATTTACTTTGGAGGGAAAACTCTGTTTTAGTAATTGTTTAGTGATGATGGCACAAGGCTTCAAGTCTGACTACACTGCCAGTGAGCTGTCATTCTCCTGGAACATTTCATGCCCAGTGGCAACTAAAACTTCACAGTGAAAGTGTGGTTTTTACAAAACCAATCGTAACATATCTGGTGCAATTAGTCTAAAGCCATTACATTGTTCACTAAACATTTACTTCATAATGACAGGTGAAAGCAAAGACCTTGTCTAGTGCCAGTTTAATACTGTTGTTAGTTAATTTATGTCACATATCCTGCATGAAGCTGGATGGGGACAACAAATCATTAAATCGCTGATCTAGTTTATCTGTCTTCAGTTGCTGGGGACAACCTTAAGAAATACCACAAAACAGTATTAAAATCAAACCATGGCAGCCAGATCCCAAAGTGGATTAATTCTCAACAGCTGAGATGAGTCTGCTGGAACAACAAGGACAGACTGTTCTCTGCAGTGAAGTGTCTTGGATATCAGAAATCTGGACAATTTTATCATCATACACAGAGGGATATAAATAAGCACATTATTCATTGATCCATTTAAACAACCCATCCCGAATATGATCAAAGTCTGCATGAGGCATTTAACAGCAGGATAGTGTTCATGTGATAAAGATACACTCAGACTGTGTAGGGAGTGAGCGCTTTACATGTTCTTAAACCACAATTGTTCTCTAGATAGCAACTCTATCTGATGTATTATGGTTGAATAATCAGGATCAATTAAAACTGTGTCTTACCTCCCAAGGCGTGCTCTGTCATACTCAGACACAGAGACTCAAGGCGATTGTTGATGTCTGGCTCTGTCACCGGCAACTGAACATCTGTACAGCAACAAAAACAAATGTGAAGAAACATCAGTATCAGAGATTTAATTATATTCATATTAAACATTGATTGATTCTCTCCATAGCAGAAATGATGTACAATATCAATGTACTCATTAAGAGATGAAAAGCTGCATTAGGTTTTCATTGACCTCACACACTCTTAATCAGACGCCTTTGGTCACAATGAAACTGATCCAAGAAAATCCTTAAACCCTTTTTCCCCTTTTCTTCATAAATCAGCATCAGATGAGTTGGAAAAAGACAAAAGAAATCGGATCAGTTCCCTGGGACAATGTTGTCCACCCGACCAGAGTGTAGCCCTAATCAGATTATACCCCACAGTTAACTCCAGCACTTAGACACATGTTACATCAAAACAGTGACTGCACTGCAGCAACAGGAGCATGCACACATGTGTGTGTGTGAGTGTATGAGTGTGTGCGCGTGTGGGGGATTCGATTGGGGACAAAATTCATACTCACCAGGTCACCCAAGGACACTTTACAGAAACAAAAGAATGTGCATCAGAGGAACGTAGTGAACGGGGGGGCGTATAGGGGTGGAGAAGACGGGATAGGTAGGGAGGTGCCAGGCCATTAAGACATTTAAAAACGAGAAGAAGTGTAATAAAAGTGGTCCGATGTTGGAATGGGAGCCAATGCAGGTGCTGAAGGGTGGTGAAGGGGGTGATGTGTTCCCAGGACCGGGTGTGAGTTAGGACTCTGGCAGCTGAGTTTTGTACATATTGAAGTTTTTTTAATCTGTGGGTGGGTAAACCGAGGAGAAGGCTATTGCAGCAATCCAGTCTGGGTGTAACGAGGGCATGAATGAGTGTTTCTGTGACAGAGTGAGAAAGAGAGGGGTGGAGTCTGGAGATGTTCTTAAGATGGAAGAAGGCTGTTTCTGTAATGTAATTATCATGTAATTATTAAGAAAACTTGATATTGATCATCAAATGGATGAATGGTACACTGATATTTCAGTACAGCCTTCTTATGCTGCTTAATAGTTGCTTAATAGTATATATGGATTTTTGACAGAAAATGTATTGAAAGCTGTTTTAGTAATTGATTAATCGTTCACATTCATTGGTTCCAATTTCTCACATTGGATGACTTTCTTTGTAAACTGATTTTTTTTTTTTTTAACTATAATGCGTAGCCCCTTTTGACATATAAAGACTAACAAATAACTGTTTAATTGAGAAGATAATTGGCAGTTTAATTCATAGTTATTATAACTAGAGTTGTTCTGATACAATTATTTCCTTCCAGATACCAATTCCCAATCTAGCGTTTTTTCCCCCCTTTAAACAGCTGTATATGCTACTAACCCTGTATGGATATGATACGATTGCTATCATTGTTGTATTGCCTGACTCAGGTAAAACCTTGCAGACAATGATTGCCATACAACATTCTTTTATTATCTCAGTCATAACAAAAAAATAAGAAATTAATAAATCTAGGAATAAATAACAATTCCTTTAGAGACGGTTAAAGGTTAAAGGTTAAACAGTAGTATAAAAGCAACTGAAATAAATATAGGAATACATAATTCCCTTAAAACTTCCTTACAGAACTTGTCTTTCAGACTACATGGAATGTGTTCCTTCACTGTCTCAGAGTTTGGGGAGAGCAGTTTCATCATGCTTTCATGTGATGCATCTTCAAATGCTTTATAAGGTTGCTGGTGTTGACGCTGGGGACACTTATGCTAACCCTCAAAATTACAGCGCTGCCTACAGACTATATTGCTGTTTTACTGGTGGGGTTATCCAGAGTAAAATATTGCCAAATAGCTGACATGTTGCTAGCTCTGTCTCATTCACATGAAATCAATTTCCTCGCTCTAAAAACAGTAGTCGCCAGGGGCAGCCCAGTGCAAATTCCTGTCTTGGCTTTTAGAGCAGTGAAGAAGAACTGATTGCTGGTGTAACATTAAGCAGAGCTCAAAGAACTAACTAGGAAACAGCAGGGTCCCATTTCTAATTTACGTGGTATCAGCTCAATACATACAGTCATGTACTTGCCAATACCTGCATTTTCAGCAGTATTGATGGCCTTTCCGATACTGGTATCGAAATTGGAACAACTCCTAATATAACCCTTAGTTGCAGCCCTCCCATCATCAAGCCAGCAGAAATGACTTCCTTATCAGACATATTTATACATCGTAGTACCACAGTTTCCGACCGGTAACATAATAATAATAATAATGTTACAACATTCTAACCTTATTAACGGATGCTAATCACATAAATTCTTTCTTTTATTATTTTATTCTTATTTTCCTTTTTTCCTCTCTCAGGTGCTGGTCACTGTTGACCATGTCAGCCTCAACTATGAGCAGGGAGGAGGCTGTTTTATAGAGGGCTGGATTGAGGCTGGAGGGGGGAGCGTGTGTGTGTTTTGGGGGGTAGTATTTGGGCCACAGCACAGCCTAGCAACCCTTTCCAGCCATTTAGTCCCTAGCTGAGTCTTCAACACATGCTGGCCAGTGAAAATCCCTTGTGGCCAAAGAGAAAAGCTGAGTTAGGCCCAGTAGTCCACACTGGGCTATTTATAGGCTCCAAATCCCCCCTAACACTCCCCCACTGCACACCCCCCTCCGCCCCCTGTACACACAGTCTTACAGGCACACAAACACACACTGATGAAAACTCTGCACATAGACACACACTTGTTCCTTCATCCGCTCTTTTTTTCTCTGCTGTGTCTTGCTTAATAAGTCTCTTTATCCATCTGTTGGCACAGAGAAAGACATAACCCATATATACACAGAAACAGAGGAGGGTAAGGAGGAGGTCTAGCCTTTCAAATCAGTTACTCTGGCTGAAACCCAGCTGTACCCACCCTTGAGGGTGACTGCTATGTGTGCATGACTCTGCAGAGTTGTCAAAGAATGAGAGATGGAGGGATGGGAAAGAGAGTGAGAGAGAGATGGGAAAGTTAAAAAAGAGAGGGAGTCAGGGAGAGAGGGAAGGGAAGGAAAGTGGGCCAGGAAGCTGTGTCCTCGCCGCACAAAGAGCCTCATTGTGAGACTCCTCTGACTCGTTCCTCCCTCCCTGCCTCTATCTCTTCCTCTCTCACATAAAGTCTCCACTCTCCCTTCAACTTCCCTCCGCACTCCTGCTTTATTTAAATCTGTTTTTCCTCGTCATTCTAAAAAAAGGCCACTTCTTGTCTGCGTGTGTGCTTGTGACCGAGTGGAGGAAGTCCCAGCATGTGCTATTACTGTCCACTGTTCCTGTGGGACAAAGTCCATTCGGCGGAGGCTACCAAAAGTCACTCTTCCCAGTGTTGATTACCATGACCCAGTCCTGAGTGGGCATACTGAGTATAAGAGCCAAGGACTGGAAAATATATTCCAGTGAACTCTGAGAGAAACAATACACCATTCTTGTGTTAAACAGGTTTTTCACCTCGATAACAAGAAGAAAGTGAATGTGAATACTTCCAATAATCATTGTTCTGAGCTTCACATTAGCTTGAAAACTCTATGAGTAATACTTGCCATCATCCAAACATTAGGGTTTTTAACATATAAATACTTAATTGTAATATTTATCATTCATTTGTAAAATTGATATTTTCAGGGCCAAAACTACACAATGAATGCCAAAATGGTCAGCACCCAGGCCAAACACAAACAAAAAAGAAACAGAGCACAAACAATTAATTGTTTACAGCAGTTGTTACAGCAAATGGCTTCATAGAAACGGAGGGAAGTCATCCATCGGCTGTTTAAAACTAAAATCAAATTTTTTCACATCCAGCAAGATGAATAACTTGTTTCAATAACAAGGTCAAAAACATTTTATTAACTTATCACACAAGATACATCACTACGTGCTGGCATCAAAATCATAGTTTTTTGATAGCACGTTGTGCCTATATCTTATGCTACCTGTCATGATTTTATAGCAGTTTTAGACGCACATAAAATATTCTAAAAGGGGCAGACTTGCTATGCTACGTACACCATCTATAAATCATTAAAATATACTATATATACATTTTGCGAATCATCTACGTCAGTTACATCCTCCCAGTGTTGTGTGTTTGTAATAGTGCGTTGCCAAGCATTTCTTACCAGATTGTTGGAACATGACCATGGTTTGTGGTGTGGTGTGAACTGGCAGGGAGCGGGTCCTCTGCACCGAGCTGTGGGTCCGGCTGGGCATGCTGTTGCTTCCTCCAGGGTTGGCAAACCACAGACCCTGAGGAGGATGTTTTAACATTAAATTAACTTGTTGAACATGCCAACACCTCTGGAGGATTAGTGTCATAATTATGGTTAAAAACACATGTATGGTCTGACAGCTGAAATCAAAACCAACAACAGCATCTCATCTACTGTTTCAGTCCCATCTGCCCATTTTATGGACATCTGTCTCAGAACAGCCCAAAAACTATTGAACAGACAAGCTTCTGCTCAACAGTGCAACTAACCTTATTATAAAATCTAAATTGTGCTGAGATGACAATCATCAACATTAGTGTTATCAAGTTTTTCCTCTATTGGAGTGAAATTTTGTATTGGAAAATAGAAATTATTTAAAAATATTTACTAGTCAAGCAAAATAATATGCAATGATTTCCTGGGCAGCATGGCATTTGTTGAGTGTCCCTTGTGGTACAAAGAGAGTTATGCACAGCAGAGTTTTGTGCAACTGCTGCATTTAGACAAATTTTAGACAGGTGTTTTATTAGCTAACGAGTCCACCAAAAATGACCCAGAAGGCAAAGCCATGTATGCGATATAATTTGATGCTGAAATTTTAAGCTCACACATCCTGGGCTTACTTTCCACTCATTTCCTAAAATGTGTTGGGTTGGGTCTAACATCAACGCCAGAGCGTCTTCAACATATTCACCCCCCATGCTCCTGTCTGGATGTCTGGCCCACACCTAATGACAGTCTCAGACGCTCACCACATGAATTCCTCACTGTAACCTGCCTATTATACCCCCAACACCATTACCACACGCCCCTCCCTCCTCACGGCCCTCCAGTGCCACAGGCCAGGGAAAAACAGGAAATGCCTGTGCACTGTTCTCACTGCCTCTGACTGGCTCTCTCACTCTCATACACACTCATACATACTCTCCCTCTTACTGCCCCTCCTCCTCCAACACCACAGCTACCTCTCCCAAACTATGACTCACATATTTCCCTCCCACCCTCATTCTACTTCTCTCTCTACACATCCAGACTACAGTCCCGCACAAGACAGCCCAACGTAAGAAGGGGGAGGAACTGAGGTATTTCCTCCTATTGTAAGGGATGAGAGAGAGAGAGAGAGAGAGAGAGAGAGACAGAGACAGACAGACAGAGATATAGACATAGATAGATATAGTGATAGATAGATAGATAGATAGATAGATAGATAGATAGATAGATAGATAGATAGAGATAGAGTTGGAGAAAGAGAAAGAGAGAGAGGTTCCCAATGAACTGGGTCAGCCGGGACCAAAGTGTGCCAGGATGGGCCTGAAACAGCTCCATAGCTCCTCCTGTTTCAGTGTTCGGCACTGACGCAGGGCCTCTGGTATGTGGGGTGACCTGCCTACAAGTTCCATCCACCTCACTTCATTCGCAAAACTCCACCGCTGCTCCACTTCCTCACCCCACATTTTTTTGTCATGGAGTAAAAAGTCTATTTCAGGAAGAATACGTGCTGAGGGAGGAATTCTGCTGCCCAGGTTATTGTAAACATCCTTGTATGTATTATTACACATCTTAAAATGTTCCTCTGTACAGTCATGAACACCAGGCAGAATTCCAGTTGCTACACCCACAGGATAATACCGATGAAATTAACTCTTTCATGCCATTTTATCTTCACATATACAAAAATATGTAAATACTAATAAATAATAACATGCTAACTGAAAGGCTCATCAAACCATTACACCCATGGTGATTTAACTCCTTAAATCAAACTTTAGTCTGTCCTTGTCATCTAGCCTGTACTTGTACTCCCTGTTCTCCCAACTCATTTACTCTCATTTCTCCCAAAACGACTCACCTGTCTCCCCTGCTTGGGGCCGGTGGGTGTGCTGCTAGAGCTGCGGGGCGTGGGCCCCAGCAGCCCCCCGCTGCCCAGCGGGCCTAGCCTGGCAACTGGCAAACTCCTGGAGGGCATCTGGAACTGCCGGAGGCTCCTCCTGGCTGACACACTACTCCCAACACAACTAGAGGTCGGGAGAGAGTTGGACTGGCCGAAACGGCTACAGCAGGGCGAGAAGTGACAAAAGCAAACACTGGTTGAATTCTTCATAGTAGGGGTTCGTATTGTGTAAACAAAGAAGTTTTACAATTAATTAGCAATAAGGAGCAAGACTTAGAAGGAGAAAGACTAAGGTTCAAAAATAAAGTTTACTTATTCAAGATTGAATTAACACGCATTATTAGAATTTTTTTATCTTTACTCTAGCAGTGGTGATGATGTCATCAAACACAGTGAAATGAATAAATAAATCCTTCCCTAACTAATTTCTCTGTTACATTTCATATTTGCTTTGTGACCACCCATTCTAATGGTTTCTGACATTTTTCACTCATATGATAATTGACACCAGAGAACTGTATCATTTTCACACAACCTGGAGGTTCTGGCTGTTTTATCAAAGTGAGAGGGATTTTGCTTCATCACAGGCCACAAAAAAAACATGAAAGCTACTGCAGTTCTGTATGTTTACCTCCTCTGTGGTCGGTACCCTGCAATGTCAAGGATGGTTTTCCTCGGAATGGACCGGAACAGCCTCTGGACCTGTTGTTTCCATGACAACAGCCTCTTCTTCTGTGTCTCAGTGAAGGACTGTCAGGCAGGGGGAGGGGAGAACAGGAAGTAAGAATCAGGGATGACATGAAGACTGGCTGAGGATGTACAGGTGCATTGTGTCACAACAAATTAAACTGACTTGTTTCTCGAAATCAAGAGTTTTAAAGAGACACAGAGTGGTTAGATGATTCATGGTATATCCATGTACGGTCTGTACAGGTCTTTACTTTTACATTGATCTGATTAGAACTGAAATATTTCCTCAAGTAACTCAGTAACAGGTTGACTAAAAAGACTCATATTTATTTTTCCTTTAAAAAAGGAAATGTTCATGATAAGGTTGTAAAAATAATATTTGCAAATAGTTGACAGGGGGGCAGTTCCACGTATGTATAAACATATTATTTGAATGTATTTGGGGTAGACCTGTTTTGCAATATATGTTCAACAAACATAATGTGTTATCAAATCACAGATGCCTTAGTGATAACGATCAGTAAAAAAAATAGAATAAATGATAAAATTAGCTGTAAATTTGTGGAACATTATGAGTACTTTACCGAATTTGCCCCTCAGAACGCTGTTATTACTTTAACTTTAAATTAACTTATTTTTAAGTAATGAAACTTGAAACAATTGTGAAGAAAGAAAACCATTGCTAGCCAAACCTGCAATGTCATACAGGCAGACATGATATCAGTCCAAAACGTCATTACTGTCTGTTTCTAGTATGATTTGTACTGTTTATGCATTTCATAGCGAGTGGATACCTCATGGATAAGGCACTTGTCGATGAGTTGTAGGTAGGAGCTGATGTTGTCCTCATCTGACCTCGACACCAGCAGCTGGGTGCAAACTGAGACAGCACAGATGGAAAATAAGACATTAAAAACAAAAACATATCTCAGTCAATTGAACACAAGCTCCACTGAAAGGCAGCTCACCTTTGCCCATGACTCGAGTGAATTGGCCAGGCAGATCCCCCTCTGCGATAATGCTTATGCCTGACTCAGCCTCTCCTCCCCCACTCCCACTCAGGTGGGAGCCTGGCGCAGCGCTCTTGCCCTCAGGGCTCAGCAGGGGGCGCTGCAGGGAGGCCTCCTCCCCACCACTGAAAGCCTTGATAGGCGTCATGATCATCTGGTGGAGCTCCTGCAGTGGAGCACGCAGATTGCTGCCCTCCAACACATCCTAGTGGTGATAAATGATAAGAGGAAGGAGAAGAAAGGGAAGGTACGGAGGGTAAGGGGGGAGCAGGTGAGAAAGATTTTAGAGTGGGGGTTTTACTTGACAGAATCTATAATTACATTTTGATGTGTTAAAGTAAAGGATTTGGTGTGAGATTCACAATGACGATCCCAAAAGGAAAATTCAGATATCAACCAGTAAGCCTCATGCAGATGGAAAGTTGGGTTAAGTAGAGCTTCAAAGCAAATAGTGTTGCAACATTGTCCTAAACAACAAAAGTAGATAGGGACTTATTTTAAAATACAGTTGTTTTTCAGCAGAGAAAAAATATAAAATGGCTCCATACAGCTTGTATAGAGTAATCCAAGTGTCTGGAAATACCGAGATCTTAAATTGGTTTAAACGCTGGCATGTTTGACCTTGTGCACTTCAGAAGGGATGCTTTGAGCTTAGCAGCTATACAGTGAAGTTTTTGACTAAACAGAGTGTGATTAATGTCTTTTCAAATTAATTTGTGATCTTGGATTATGCAGGACGAGCTGTATGGAGCAATTCGTATGTGTTCTTTGTAGTGCCGGGCGGTATACCGGTTTAGACCGAATACCGGTGTATATTTTCGTTATGATATGAATTTTCAATATACCGCCATACCGCTGTATTTGATTACACAACGTTCGGAATGCTGCGCCGCGGGACACTGTTTCAAACTGGACCCTTTTCAATGTTGCGCTTCTAAACAGGCATGGTGCGACGGCCAGGCGTAGTGGGGGTAAACAGTAGTGCTCTGGTGTTATGTTACGGTGAAGATGGATAGGATAGACATTGCAGTTCATCACTTCATCCGCGGACGTCAAGATGAGCAACTGGAAAGCCGCTGAGATCCGGGAGATGCTGGCGTCTCTGTAGCTGTCAGCTTGTTGTTGTAGTGGCAAGCTACTTACGGTCGCAACTTTCAAATTAAAAGCCCCCCGCTAAGAACCCCATTCTAAACTTCAGTGAGGAGCAATATAAAGCTCTTATTTTGAAGACAAATTCGACCTGCTTCCTGTTAGCTATCTGTTGCTTGAGGCAGCTAATGGAGGGGGCGAGGCGCTCCACCGCACGCTTCCTTTAATAGCGGGGATTTAACATCGGAGTGTGTTTGACTGAGGAGGCGAGAATATGGGCCACGGGTCTATAATTAAGTAAATCTATCATGTGTCGCCACATTTCTTTCGATGCATATGTTGTATGTCACTGTTTACGCCCAACTTCGTGCTTCACGCCATGTCACATGTTTACACCTACCTCAGTGGCGCTTTTTGGGAAGAAGGAATGAGAAACTGGTTGAGAGAAGAAAATTATACCTCCCTTATAGATAGATAGAGTGCTGCCTTTACCTTGCAGCAAATGTGCCGCCTTTTCTATCTAAAAGGGGCTAGTAATTGCTCTCTCAACCAGTAGAAAATGCTGTGAACACCTGATTATGCATGAAAAAAAATACCGTCATATACCGTGAAACCGTAGGAATTTTGAAAAATACTGTGATATACATTTTTGGTCATACCGCCCAGCACTAGTTCTTTGGGTTTTTTTTTAAAGTCTTCATCTATTTAAAAATGCAGCTAGATTACGAAACTTCACCTGGCTTTCATCCGTATTGGGGTGAGTAGATGGCAACATCTTTATCTTTTTTTTAAATTCTCCTTTAAGACTTGTGTGAACCACCTGATTCACAAAAATGTAACATAAACATACACAAAAAATCTGTCATTTTTGACCTACATGCTGAACATTAAGAAGAAACAGGCTCACAGACAAACAGTGGTGGAGTGATCCCTTACCACACCGCCAAGTTATAGAGCAGAAAATCAACAGCAACAGCAAAAGTACATACATGCAGTTTTCTTTCACTACTCATGTCCATGTGCATCATATCAGCCTCCATTCCCCACCCCTCACAGAGCAGTACTGTACATGAGTGTGTAAACCCAAAATACCAAGCAACAGGTGTCTTGTTTCCTCAGCCCTACTAATGCAGCGGGAACACATTTTTAAAAGAAGCACTGGTGAAAAGGTTAAGTCTGAATTTAGCTGGCTCAAGAAGTCCCTCCTGTGGTGTGCCCTTGAGCGCCATTGTCTTGCTCTGAGGGCTGAATGGAGGGGTAAGGGGTGGGAGAGGCGGATGGGTTTAAATTCGGAACCCAAAACTCGCCTTCCTGGATTAGGTGTTCCCTTAGCTGCCATCTCAGATACATAACACCAACTGAGAGCCACCAGTCTCGGACTCTCTCAAACATACACAAAACGAGAGGTGCTGTCCTGTGACATCCACTATGGCTCCAAGCTCAGTTACCAATAACAACAAATGTAAATGCATTACAAAATAAATAAATGAACAATATGCCCAAATTCAATTTATTTCAGGAATGAGAATGTTTTTAGTGAGATGATGAAGAAGAAAAGGAGGAGAAGGAGTATATGTCACTCTGACCTTTTCCAGGCTGCGCAGTAGGTTCTGCCTCTCTTTGAGTTTCAAAATGCTGATAACAATCTTGTGTCTTGCTCCTTTAGTGACCTTCTGTTGGAGAAAAGAGTTTTGTGTCAAACATCCATTTTCTTATTGGTAACATACTGGTCTAAAATATGGATACCTATTCTTTGAGATAAAGAGATGTGTGGAATACAAACAAGTTCCTTTCAAATGGAGCAGGTGGTTGTATTTTAAAAAGATATAAAAAGTGAAGCTCATTTTTTAGCAAAAGGACAGAAAAAGCTTAGAAATTATTCCAGCAAATTAATGTTAGTTAATACAACTACAACACGTTCAGCATGTCTCAGTGTAGCTGTGCATCATGTTAGGGTCAGACAGAGAAATAGTCAGCAGCACCTGGAGGAAGTGTACAGCTTCCTTGTGAGCTGTGTTAATTTTAACTGCATCCTCTGTTTCAGAATAGCCTCCACGACATCCTTAAGCACAAGCACAACAATTGCTAAATTTGTCTTGTACCTTTATTCCAACAATATCAAGTTTTCCACTCGGTCTGATTGAACCTAGTTAAATAAGTACATTAGTTAATCAAATAATTTATATAATAATTTAAAACTGACATTAAGGGATATTAAGATATTTCTGACGTGTACTTTCTGAGTACTGACATGTGTCTTCATGCATACCAATGTCAATTCCTTAACTGCCTCATTAGTGTAAAGTTCACACCTGATTGATAATGTTAACTGAGTCAGACACTGTGTGTTAGTGTGTTTGTGTGTGTGTGTGTGTCTGTGTATGTGAGCGTGTTTGTGTTTGTGTGTGAGAACATAAACCTGTGCTTCTAGCTGCTCTTCAGTCAGTGACAACATCTCATCATAGGTCATTGTGGAGAAGAGAGCAGCGTACTTATGGAGACGGAGACTCTTCAGCCATGCAGGAACATCTGTGGGACAGACATAAAAAATTAAACAAACAAATTAAATCATCTGTAAAACAAAATAGTGTTCAAAGACAGCTTTGGATTGCATCCTTAACATCATCCCAGATTAAAAGAATGCGCATTAAGAAAGACATGCCGTTGGCAGAAGGGTCAACTAATCACATTCTTACCCATCACATCTTTAGTTAGACATTGCTTCTGGAAATGCTTAGTATTGCTCAGCTGGTCTGTGCTCCACATTCTAACTGCTTAGAGTGTTAGCTAGCTGCTGAGACATCTTTGTTCTAATTTGTAGTTGTTGTAGACTGAGGCCTGGTGTTGGTTTAGCTGTTTCTTTGCTTACAAGCTGCAGCAACTGCAGTACAAACAAACAGTCCCTTTTTTGTAACTCATGAGAATGAATAAACAACTGTTAATAAAGCAGAAAACTTTCCAGTATAGTATGTTTCCTTTGCTAATCTGCTGCTTCATATTCATCATGTCTTTTGAGGACACCCCAGGATAATCTTGCAAAAGCACTGAGAGCAAACAGAGACTTGTATGACTGCACAACAAGGAACGACAAGGATGGTGAACATCTACTTTGACTCCCCACCCCACATGATGTCAAATACAGACTTCAGCGGAGTGTTGAAACAAAATTAGACTGTAGTTTGATTTCGCTGAACAATGGATTCTGTTACAGAGTTTAAAAACAAGTCTGTGATGAATGACACAAAATATTTGGCCATGGAAGCAAGCATAAACCTCCATTAAATCTTGAGATCTCAATGCTTTATAAACTGAAGGAAATCAAGCACCTTATTCCAAAACCTGATACTTGACATCCAATGCAGAGTCTTGGTGTAACAGATAACTGAAAAGCTGTAAGACTGACAAATCAGAGCTTGTTATATCGATGAGGAATGTTGTTTTCCTGTTTAGCTGGATGACAACATGAAAAATGTTTGTAAAAGGCAAAGGCAGACACTGCATGTTAGTTTTAACTCCAGTACAGACAGTAGTAACCTCAGAGAAAGGTCGAGGGGTCAGCAGTTCTGGCCTCTGCCTCCCCAGACAAACTGCTCTGACTGGATCAACAACTTGCCAAAGCCTGTAGCTGAATGCCTGTAAGTCACACACAGCAGACAGTCATAATTTCTCCACTGAACTGGTCATGTCTCACTCCATGTCAGCAATTAGATCGAGTAGGGAAGCCCATATCCTTAGCCCTGTAGAAAGAAGAAGGGTTTGATACTAAATTGTAAATATTCACATAATTAAAGTGAATATTTGTCTCATGTAACCTGATCTGCTGCCCTTAGCACCTGCACTGTCTACCTGCATCTTGAGCCACATCAGGTATCTGGCGTTTTTAGAAAGCTGAATAGTCAAATAGTACATCAAACTTTTGAAAATAGGACACTCCAGGCACTGCATTACAAATGATTGCACAAACATTATATTATTTTTAAATGAACAGCAATAACTTGGTGTGTTTACAGTAAAATACGACTATGTGCTATGTTTAGTAGTTTTGTAGTGAAATGTATTGTTTTTCCAAAAAGGTTTGAATAAAAACAGATATTTCATAAGTCACCAAATCTAGCAACACCATCACAAAGTAGATAGTTTGGTTGAACCTTCTCCGCAGACCAAGCTGACTGTCAGCCGCCTGCCAATGTCAGGGCATTGGTGAGCATCTGTGGCCATAGTTGTTGCTGGTGTCCTGCACCTTTGGCAGTAAGCGGCCTTTGTCAGTGGCTTTTTGGCCAATCGAGGGTGTTGCATCAGCAGCAAAGCCCTTCAGTGCGGGAAATCAGTCTTGAATGGCTGTTCAGCTAAGCGAATCAATGCACGAGATGAGAGACAGAAAGACACAGCCTGTCACTGTAGTATCCACGATTACACCCATTTAGCACGAATTCTCATAGTATTTCGCCTCGGCCTCTACGTCGGTTCCATTGATACATTTTTATCCAACATATTCTTGATGAGAAGAGGCTATAATAGCCAAAGCGGTGGCAAAAAAAATTCGCTTTACCGTAATAAAAGTTTGTATAACTGCAGTTCCGAGTCTTCCGGTTTCCCTTTCTGAATGACACATACAGACGACTGCTACCTGATGGTATGAAAAGGTATTTCCTCTCAAGCAGGCGCAGAATGAGTTAGTTGGCAACTGGCTGTAGTCGTGGTGTGTGCAGCTTTTTGGCAAAGACACAGGTGACCTGAGACGACGAAGCAGTCGGCTGAATGGTGTTACTAACTGCACACTCGGTCTTTCGTACTCACCCCTCATGCCACTGCCCTCTTCATGGAAGGAACTGCGATGCAGACCTGAACCTCCTCCTAAACCAGCCTCCTCCAGATGTTCACTGCCCCCACTGCCCGAGGAGGCAATGCTGCTCTGGGGTGAGAGAGGTGCATGGTCTGGGGCTGGGCCCCTTGCACTCCGTAGGTCCTCCTGGGACAGCCAGACGTGGCCCAGAGGCTGGTTGCTGGGGCCACTCATGGGAGGTGTGAGGGACACAGAGCGCTTCAGGGGACTGTGCTGCTGGCTGCCACCTCCACTCGTCAGGACTGCAGGACAACAGCAAGACTAGTCAGGTGGGCTAAGCTAAGACTGGAGAAATCGTACTGGCAGAACCACTGTTCACTCACTCCCGTGTTTATAAACACATGAAGTCATTTTTCAATATAGCTTATTATTATATATAGTTTCTCAATATAGCATTTAACTGATTGCAGTAACACTATTGTAAATAATGAAGTTGGCCTGTATATGTATATTATGATGTAGACTTGCTCTTCCTCCAATAAGTTGCTTGTGAGTTGACTAAAGGCAGCTGAAGGAAGGAAGCTGCTGGATGAACAAGGAAGTCCATTTATTGAGTTAAGCAATTAAGCAAAAAAGCAAGCAAAACTTGCTACTGTCAACTGTTAAATCTTTCAAAGGTTTTACTTAAGGGGTCTTTTAAGTACACATACTCTCCTGTTTTATATTCACTTGGTATAGATCTCGCTTTTTTATTTGGAGACCTTGAAGCTACGTTCCAATCCACACATCCTGCATGAGGCAGACATATCATGGATGTTTGCAGACGACTTTCCTGTACTAGCAATGAAATCAATCCATTGCTAACTTAGTACATTACTTCTCTCTTAGTCTTCCTCTCGCACTCCTTTTCTCTATTAATAATTGAAATCTGTGCTCCTCAGGATGAATTCAGGGTGGAGACCTTTAACTGCAAGAACTGAAATCTCGCTATTAAACCCAATAAAAGCAGCTCCAATTGGCACATTTTCCTGTTTAAGGGGGTAAAATGAATGAAAAGGTGGACAGCCAAAATGCTTTTTGTGTCGTCGCTCTGACGGGTAAAGCTGCCACCAACACCCTAGGCTCTCTCCTCTTCCTATATGCGGTCCTCTTACTGTTGCCGCTATGTATAGGACTTCATGGGCCCTGTTTAAAATAGGTGCCCAGCTAACATTACAAGTTCCAGTCCCTAAATATTAGCCATTTTCCCTAAATACAGTCTCCCACAAAGGCTGCCTTACAAGGGAAAGGATGGGTGGTATGTGCTGCTGTGGCTTGGACTGAGGCAGAGAGTATGGCTAGGGGGTCAACAGGATGTGGTGTCAGTAGCACGCAGGTTGATGTGGTTGGACAATTATACTCCTATGATCATCATGATGACCAGAGGAACACCGGGAGGAGGCTGAAGACTTGGCGACTCTGAGTGATAGGAACTGAATTAATGCTAGATATTTCAAATTAAAGATGATAAGTAGATTCAGCGTTTTGTGATACACATTCTGAACTGCCCAACAGGATTTGATGCCGAAAGCACTGATAAAACATATTTTATAATCTTCTGACTCTTTACACCACATTACACTTACACTCACTTTGTACATCACCCTACACTTAGACGCATTTTCATAAGTTAATAAAAGCATCTGCCACAAGTACACCAATCCTTAGCTTATTGCTGGGGTAACTGTAGTTTATCAGATGTGAAATCCTGCGGTCTTTTACTGAAGCTGCTTGCAGTCAAAAATATGAGAGGATCTTTCTTGGAGCAGTGAGCAGGGCTTTAAATGTGTCTTTATTTATAAACCCTCAGCTGTTTCTTTCATCTCCGAGGAAAAAAAAAACAAACAACACAGAGCCCTTGCATTCTTGTCTGGAAATATCCTGCTCTGACCATAGTTATGTTCAATTTCAACAGCCCTCCCCTCTCTGTGTGTTGTCTTCCACCTCATACAGCCTCTGTAGTTGCAGTGTGGGTTGTTCAGTCAGACTGACCAGACTGTATTTACTATGTTGAGTCAACTTAGTATGTTCAGGGTGTGTTTAGTGTATTTGGCTAGTTTTGAGTGTCCTTTGAGTCTTTGATAGAATTATAAATTGTACCAGCATTTTAAATGAATTTGTTGTGCTACCAATTGCTGGAGAGCTGTTTCAGTGCCTAGTGTCAACTAACATTAACATTTTTTGTCAGCTAATTGAACAAAACACATCCTTACAAAACTACCACAGTGAAATGTCCTTGCCATACAGCGTCCTACTATATTTTTTAACTAATCTCTTCTCTGGAGAGTAAAGCTGCCTTCTTAGAGATGTTTTCCACATGAGTTACAGGTTAAGTGACCCTCGTATGAAATTGTGCCTGGGTGAGGGCAATCAGACAGAGAGGTTATCATCAGACAAGTCCGAGTAGGTGGCTGTGATAACTGTGTTGTAGCGGTTCGGACCACCTTGACTTTCGAAGCAAGCCAGGGTTTGTGCTCTTAAATCCAGGTTTTTTCAAAAGTGTCAGGTGGGTGTATAGCTAAAAAAATAAACCTGCCCCGTCATGTTCAGTGAAAGGAGGATAAATATTGATGGATAAGCTTATACCTGAGCAAAAGGGCACTGCCACCAATCTTCACTAGTTTGAGGCATTCTGTGTTTATATCTCTCCATCTTCTTTGTCAAACCTTCAACAAAAATTGCGCCTAAAATTGGTCACAATTGTCTCCTTTGATCTACTAATATAGACGTTTCTCCAATAAAAACATACAGTTCTACACTCCTCTAGTTTTCCATTAAACTAAATAATCAAAGCCAATAGAATAAGAAAATATTTCGGCAGCAGGAAGACAGAGCATACCAGCGGACACCTGGACAGAAGAGTACAAATTGGGTAAAACATTAAAGAACTAGCTCTTTTCTGTTTTTTTTTTTTCCTTTACCAAACTGGTGAAAGCCCTTTAAGGACAACTTTAATGATCCTATGAAGTCTATCAACCATCTATCTGTTTACAATGACATTCGCTGTCTCCAGTCTATTGTCTTCTCTAATGTCTGTAGGTCTGGCTCGACCCTCATCACACCAGATGTACCAGTTGGGAAGAGGCAATAAAAATGCCATGATGGATCAATGTTAGAGATGTGGTGCTCTTTTAATTTTCTATCTATGTGTGAACTGCTGTTTAGTCACCTCATGATCAGAATATGGTTGAACACAGTGCAAGGCACACAGGACACATGAGACTTACTAGTGTTACCACCTCCACCAGTTCCAACCGTGTTGATGGTCGCTGGCACAGAAGATGATGGGTAGAGAAGGAGGTGCCCATTTTCACAGCCCTGCTGCTGCTGATGCCAGCCTCCACCCAGTCCTGAATCCCTGGAGCTCTGCCACCCATTGAGGCGGTCGTCAGAGCCGTAGCGCTGGTGGTGATGCAATGAGTAAAGATTGCCTGATGAAGAAGTGTTAGTGGAGGAGGATGATCCTGATGAGGAGAGGGTGGATGGAGGCGTAGACTGGTGATGGTGGTGGTGTGGCCCAGAAGGAGGAGGCCTTTCCAGTGAGTCTCCACGGGCAGCGGCTCTCTCTTCCAGGTGGTTGAGCCAGAGTGCCAGAGCAGCACGGTCTTCCAGAGAGGTGGCTGGGTGGATAAGGGCGTAGGACAGGAGCTGGCGAGACTCCTCCAGGTGGTGGCCATGTTCGATGGTGTGGGCTAGGATGCGTGGCAGAAGGCGCATGTACTCACCCTTGGCTTCAACGTTGCCAGGTTTGAGCAGCGGGAGGTGGGTGAGGACAAGCGAGATGACACGCTCCTTAGACTCACCTTGCCACTGGCTGATCACCCCTGTGAGAGGAGACAAAACACAAATAGCATTACAATCCAATATCCCAACATTAAATGCTCGAAAGAAAGTTTTTGTTAAACTTTCGCAATGCGGGACCGAGTTCAAATGTTAGCATCTCATTAAGTTGCCAGCCAATCATGGCCAACTGACCTGATGAACCACTGTGATGAACAGGACATCACTGGATAAACAATCTGATTTTAGCAAATCAGAGAGTGTTGCTACACAATACCCAAGGTGGCAGCAAAGGAGAATGTAATTGATAGATGGACAGATGGATTAGTGAACACATGTACGGTTAAAAATAGAGGAAAGCAAGATGATGTTAGAGCCACTGCACTGTCATCCTTCTATTTTGCTCCTTCTGTGAGGCTGCTGATGGTTGCTCTACAGCTCTATACATAACCTGGAGGTCATGGAGCTCTATTGTTGTCCAAGTCAGTGGGCCGTTAGGAGCCCATTCCTACCATCTTGGACCAGGGCTATAGATACAAACTATTGGGCAGATGAGACTCTGGAGGTGTTAGTAGAAAGGTGGTTTTGATCATCAGGTTGCACCTTAAAGTATCTTCTGGGCATAGAAATATTGTGAGACGCTTTGGATATGTATGGCTACATCGCTCCTGATGAGCAGCACCTTGCAGAGCAGCCTCTGCCATCAGTGTATGAATGGGTGACTTTGATAAATGTTGCTCTTAAGCACTTTGAGTAGTCTGACACAAAAAACAAAATGCAAATGCAAGTCCATTTTACTAACTGGTCAGGGTAACGGTTTTGGACAGACACACAAATAGAGACAGGACGCAGTCCGGTTTCACTTCCTGCTCGGGAGATGTGTCTGTGTGAATCTGACCACAGTCATTCTTAACCCTGAGAATCTCGTCTCTAAATCTGACATATGAGGTGAAACTAGAAAATACATCTGCTAGCCCTTCTGTCCAAAGATATCCCAATGTCACAGTCTACTTTGTGGTGATGTACAGCTCTCTCCACCCTGTTGAGTGGACAGCTGCAGCTCTGACCGGGCAGATGGAAGACCACAGACCCTGACGCCTTCCAAACAAGGTTCACATTCATTCACTGCATGAAAGATGACCAGGACTGAGGGACAGAATAATTCTGACTTTAGCCAACTCACAGCATGGAACTGAACATTTTACACACACACACGTTGGCATACAATCCTATGCTTTTCTAACCAAAGGGAAATCAGCAGCATGTGCTCAAAATCAATTTCTCTCTCAGAACACAATGGAAAGAATTACCCTCATCAATGGATCCCACAAATCTGATAAAGTGAATGTCAAAAATCTTTAAACAATGAAAAGCAAATTTTGCCAACTCATTTTATGAAAATGCAAGGGGATTTTTGCTTCAGCCACTGAGAGCATGTGTGTGTCACATCTACCATGATAGGGCAGAATGAGCCAGTGCCCCATTTCACAAAGACTGCCTTTAAACAAAACAGGCACTGTTTTTTTGATGAAAAGACCTTCCGATCCGTGTCAGCTAATTTGAATGGCTGACATGAAGACACTGAACGAGGCCAGGCTGTCCTAAAACTCAGCAGAAAGCACTATACTAAGAGTGACACAGAATACAAGGAGAGGAGGTGGGGGGAGAGTGAAGTAGAGACAAGTTTGAGAGGGAGGAGGAGAAAATAAAGGAAGGAGGGAGTAAAGGACCGAGGTGTATGAGGTGAGCCAGGGAGTCACTCAACTCTGCTCCAGGGATGATGTAATCCTTCATTCCTCTGAATGAGGCAAGCCTTGTTCCATCAGAAAACAGGAATTGTTCTATGATTAAAAGTCATTTATTTTAAAAAGACTGGAAAACATTGAGATGTACCACAAAAACACTGGTTAATACTTTATGAAAGTTTACAGAACCGGTGTTGCACTGCCTACTGTAAAACTTTTACAGTCAAAAGTAGAAACAGTGTTGTTTTAAACTTTTTGACATTAATCAGCAGTCTAACAAAAAGGTTGACTTGTTGCATGGAAAATATGAGAAATGTATTGAGCAAAATATTGCAGCACATTACTGTCTATTGTACACTTTTTTTTCATTAGAGCTTAAAAAATAGCATATAAAACGAAGCATAGCATATAGTATTTACCTTTGACAACTCCTTAGTACCCGAGAAGAACCATTGTTCTTAATTTGAATCAGTATTCAAAATCAACTGTCATGATTGATGTGAAGACATTGTGTGTTCAATTTTGAAAAAAATATAAAATAAAGGACTACACTTCCCTCAAAACTTTCTTTGAAAGGCAAGTGTTTATCAACCACAAGACATTTGGTGATTGTGGTTGGCCATATTTAATTAGCATTTTCCTCACAGCTACACAAAACCAGTGTTATAAACAAATATTTTTAAAGAAATGACTGAAATAGGACAGACTGTCGTCTGGAGCTCATTTCCTAAAATATCAGCTAGCAATGTCAGCTCTAATTTAGCACATAAAGCAGTCTTTGCAGCTGAGATTGTTCAGGACTATCACATCATGTTAATTACTCCCTTCATTTCATAGCACAAATTTAAAGTAAAAAAAAAGAAAATGTCAAAGGCCTAGCACTCTCCAAAGAACAGCAGATCAATGCAAAAAATAACGTCATCTGTTACAATGTCATCTGTTTCTTTAACGATTACAATATTCTACACCAACTGATTCAGAGCTTACGTGTGTACAGTATATGGCCATCAAAACTAATAATGCCTCAACTAATCAGCAGCTCAGCAATCCTTCATGTGCATCCGCAGAGAAACGACTTTGGAATAACTTCCAAATAATGGCAAAAATTGATGGGACAAAAACAGTTGCCTTTACAGTTCTAAATTACACTCACAGTTTGTGGCAGTACACTGTTGAGAGGCCAAAAATACCCAGATTGTGGCCCTGTGAACCCAACACTTAAGAAAAAGTGGCACTCCTCCCTCTGATGTATGAATTCAGCATGAGGGAATGGTGTTACAGTTCCCCTTTGAACTATAACTGAGCTAAAGATTACCAAGTTAGAAAAAAGTAATTTTGATCGATAGTATTTTGTGGTAACAAGAGGGTAATTCTGTCTTTTCTGAACTAATACTTACTAAAACCAGAGGGAAATGGCTAGAAAATGTATAAAAGCATCCATGACAGGAAGCTCCTTCAGGCTTCACTGACCAAGGTTAAAATGTCAAGGAGTCAGCCTTTGAGCGCGTCTTCCCCTAACAGTGACCGAACATGCAGCACCTCTCAACACTTCAAGAGGGGTCACAGTGGTTGTACCTAGCATGGGTCAAAAGTCAACTGCTAAGGTAACCACAGGGTTCCCAAATACACAAATGGACCAGATTCTAATCAACAAAAGAGAGAGAGTGAGTAGCTATAACTAAATTAACCCAGTCTTGGTAAATCAATGTTAAGAAATTTGACATGTTTGTTAGACTCTGCGCTCCTACCCTTAACATTAATGGGAAGCTACAGAACTATCTACTAGCTACTATCCCTGATCCAGCTGGAGTAAAAAAGAGCAAAGGAGTAACAAGGAGAGGGGTAGTTAAACTGACATTACTATATTAACAAAGGAGAGCCAACCAGGAAACACTATGTTGCAATTTCTCCTTTTCCACCTTATTTCTTTGTAGATTCTGACACAGAGTGACACTGGAAACTTCACTGTAAGTAGGACTTGCTATGTGTAACTTGTTCAACTCTGCATCCCACCACAGAGAAAGGCCTGATACTATAGTCAGCTGCATGAATATCAAGCATGCCAGTGTCTCATACAATGCAATCAATAAAAATAGACTAAACAAAAATGATGAAAACCAACGTAACTGAAAGCCAATGTGAGGTATTCAACGAGACAAAAGATGTTTAGCTTGTTCTTTCATGCCAGACAGAGAGACAGGGGCATGTTGGGAACTGATGAATCACATCAGCCGCATTCAGAAGAAATACTGAAAAAGAAAGTCAGACATACGCAAACACTGAAACCTCAGACTGAGAGTCATTTGTTTGGGGTCTGACGCAGCATTTTGCCACTACGGATGGTGTCTGCTGGTGAACTCTGTGCCATCCTGCACTCTCACTGCCCTCTGACACCCTCTCTGGCACCAAGACAAGGGTGCTGCTTTCAACACAGCCCCTTCTTTTCCCTCTGTACAATCCTCCCTCGGTTAATCTCGCATGACTCTACCCGCCATTTCTCCACAACCAAGCAAATTTGTTGGCGTTGAAGACAGTTCAAATGAAAACGGAAAGTAGGCAGATCGTGAATTCAGCTGGTCACTGCACATTTACACTAGAACAGACTACAAGAGAAACTGACACTGTAACGGACAGAGGACAGGGAAGGGGCTTAAATATCATTAGAGCCAAATAGAGCAGATACTTGATTTTTGCGGCTGATGCAGATGGCGATATTAGGGAGGAAATATTCAGAATTCATTATTTCAGATTTATAATTTCTTTAAGTTTGCCTTCAATAGCCTGTACAGTGGCATTGATCCGATCCACAATTGTAGAAATTGTTCGATCACCATTTTCCTGGTTTTGGTACAAAAGATGATGCACCTATTCTTTATTCCGCCTACAGGGCTATGATTGGCTTGGGTGTTGCTCCAGCTTGCAAAATAGTGCCAATACACAAAACACCAGCCCTATTCAAACTCAAGAAACAGCAATTTAGAGGTCTGGAGCAAGAATACAAGACAAGGCTACATTAGAACTGTAGGAAAGGGGTGTGGCTAATTCTTTCCTAAAATGTAGGCTAAAAGATCTACAACGCACAGCTGAATTCTACAAGTTTGCTCTCATTCTCCAAGGGTTGTTCAACCCCATTCTGGGAAACACTGATGTGAAACCGAAGAAGTTGCCAGTCAGTTCAAGGGAAATTGGGTACTAAAGAGAAGAAAATTAAAGCCCTTCTTCACAAAATAAGATTTTACACTGTAACATGAACATGTTACTGAACAAGACCACATCCCTGGAAACACCCGGAGTAGGGATATAACGGTTACCGGTGTCACGGTAAAATTCCCGACGGTGAAGGTCACCGTTTAAGTTTTAATTACCATGGTAACCGCCGCGGTCGGTAATTTGTAGAATAGACTATATATAAAGAATAATATAAAATGGTGAATATAACATGTGTCTAGATAGAAATAAGAGCCAAAATAGAGTATTCATAATTCATTTAACAACAATAATCCTTTTTGTTTTGATCTAAAAAATTATCCAACCTGTTCCTCACAAAAGTGATGTGATCTAAACTGTGAGTTTTGTGATCTGTTGGTTGCACCCTTAAAGCCGTTTCACACCGGTGCGATACGAAAATGCGGCACGGATTTGCGGAATATCCGTGCAGCAATGTTCCACATGTAAAGCATGCACATTGAGTCCGGTGCGAAATGTACGCGCTCTTGTGCTCTAATTTCGCACCAAACGAAAAAAAGTTGCGGTTCATTATCTGACAGTTGTGCTCAAGCTCTTCAGCACCTACAGAGCCGGCTAATAACAATAGTAATTGGCTGGGTCCTTGATCAAGCATTTGTGTGTTGTCAGGGTTTTCCCTGCCATTATACGGTTTAGGCGCGGCGCCCAAGCATTTTTGCCTCCCGCCTAAGCAGGTCAGCGCCGCTATACTCCGCACGTGACGGTGACGAGCGTCCGTCCCCCGGTTGACGGCTAGGAGCTCCCGGCAGACAGAGATGAGCGTCCGTCCGTCCCCCGGCTGATGGAGCTGATGACCGTCTGTCCGTCCGTCCCTGTCTCCCCCCCCTGACTGACGTTGACGAGCGTTCGCGCACTCTCTTTTACTAAGGAAACTGACAAAAATGATAGTAACGCACAGGGACTTGAATTAGTAACTTTAATCTGATTACTGGTTTGGAAATATTAACGCGTTACATTATTCGTTTCTGCAAAAAGTGGTAAGATTACAGTAACATGTTACCGGCATCACTGATTGTGTAACTTAAGTGCAACATGGAGCTTGAAGATGTAAAGAAAAAAATAAAAACAGGAGAATTAACTTTGAGCAAGTTTGGAGGTAAGTCGGAGGTGTGGAACCATTTTAAACAAATCATGGGCAGTGATAATAACGTATCGGCTTTGTCGAGTGCATTAAGTGCGGCACTTGTTGCATTATTTATCAAGATAATTCTAAACATATTTCTGTGGTTCAAACAACATGGAATTGTAGTTGAGAACGTCATCTATAACAGCCCACGTATTAAAAAATAAATCGGGCTCGGGCTCATAATTACAGTTAATGAGCCGGGCCGGGCTCGGACACAACGTGCACAGGCTCGGGTCTTTAATCTGATTACTGGTTTGGAAATATTGGTAAATACTGGTTTGCGAATAATCCGCACGGAAATTCGCACCTGGTGTGAAACGGCTTTTAGTATCAAGTAACAATGACAGTAATAATTAATAATGACATTTTCTATACATTTTTTTCACAGAGAGGGTCTGCTGGCCAATTGAGTGCTGCTGCCACTACATCTCATTCTACCACTGTAACGCAGACATTAAAGGACACGTTTCAAAAACAGGCTGCTTATGTGCCCTCATCACAAAAAGCCAATGACCTATTTTGCACAGTTTTGATACATTCTTTTATAATTATTTAATGTTGACTTTGCAGTGTTTTGTTAAGGTTTTGGATTTGGACTATTTTAATATATAATAAATATATCTAAATATAAATCTTGATGAAATTATTTCTATTGATCAGTGTTTTTTCAACATTTTGAAGACATTTTAAAAAATACCACGGTATACCGATAACTGTGATAATTTTGGTATCTATTACCGCGGTGTGAGATTTTCATACCGTTACATCCCTACCCCAGAGCAATGTAACTGGATCAACAAAATCAGCATTTGTAAAAGCGGTGACAGTTTGTCCCATTTACATTTAAAGACTTTACTTTTATCTATCTAAATTAGACTATTATAATGTAGGATCAAAGAATAATCACATTGTGTAAGAGATGCAATGCATTACCATGCAATAAATGGATAAACAAACTCAAACAAACATCCAAGAAAAATGTTAATAAATTAAATTGTATTTCACATTAAACAGCTTTCATTTGATATATCATATTCATATCATATCATATCATTAAATGGTTGTCTTTTCCTGGCATTAAGTGCTGCATTAGAGTGAAGGGAGCAGATTTCGGTTTACTGAGATATCATGTATAGCCTCTAATCAGATTATCATTTCAAGGCAATATCATCCAATACTAATTCCTGGTTAGCTATTTGCCTCTTGGCTGTATTTTTCCATGGGATTTTATTGATACAAATTTGTATCTATCTTATAGAAAATTGGTTAGATTCTTTAAATCATCAATACATTTCTACTATAGACATTTATAATTAACCAAGGCAGGAATGCTGTCATTACAGTGAGGATATACTGCTTGTACTTTACATAACTCAAAGCACTAAAATATTTTTTTTTTTTCTAAATGTCTTTAATTTTCATTTCATATGTCAATTTTTGCTTTTGGTAAAACTGCATGCTTTTCATCGAAATACCCTGATAAATAGAAAACTCAAAACATATTAAAGCCATGAAGCATTAATGTTTCTGCAAGGTAGAGATGCACTGATCGATCGGCAACCGATCGCAATCGGCCGATAATGCCCCTATCGGTTTTGATCGGAGTTCTCAAAATAGATTAAATCAGGCCGATCAGATGACGTTTCAATATAGAGACAGTGCATTGACTGCATGCAGGGTGGGAATTTCACGGCGGCCATGGCCGCTGTTGCCCCGCACTTTGGCCTTGATGCAGCGTGAACAAAAACTCATCATACGGCCTCTGTGCCCCTGGCCCGGTCAGCGTAGCGGGGTTGCCTTTAATTACAGCCACCTGAGTGCACAGCAGTCACTCACAGTAACTTCAGTGAGTCCGCGGTTCGCGCAGGTGGAGTCTCATCATCACGATGATCTCACGTGAAAGCCTCTCAAACAGCAGCAGCGTCTCAAAACAGAACAAGAAACTTACAGCACAGCGAGCGAGCGCAGCCGGTTTTGACATGATACGTAACTGACTTATGTGGTAGGATTTAGTCCGGTAAAGTTGGAAATATATTCACAGATTCGAACTTCCCGGATCAATAACTCATAAGTGAAACCTTGTTAAAACACAAACGACGGCTCTTTCCTACCGTAGTGAGGAAGACAACGAGCTACAACCATGTTTTCATCTAAACAAGCGTCTGGACATTAACTCTGGTCTGTATGATCAGCCGGCTGTGAGACGAGGGCGCAGGGACCGTCTACAAAGTGCAACACCGAAAAGAGAAACTAATAATTTTGGGGAATTTCTATTGGGAGAAATATTCAATAACACTAATATTCAGTGTGGTGTCACAAAAATCACCTCACCCTAACCCTACTTAACAAAAACTACTTTCTAATGTTATGTTAACTTGATTTTGGTATAAAAAAATGTTTTAATACACAATCCATGTCTTATTATAAATTAGGATGTTATGGTATCAGTCTGAAAGGTAAATCAACACATTTTACTCAGTGGCCTTTGTGCCCTGTCATGTGGCCTTGGTGCCCCTGAAAACAAAAGTGCAGGCCAAATGGACTTGCCCCTAAAATGACAAAATTCCCACCCTGACTGCATGCATTCCCACTAGTAAGCTACAGTTACTCTATGTAAGCTGAGTCCAACTTGTCTCTAAGAGAGTCTCTAGAGTGTGAAATATTGCACATTGCCTCAGCCTGCAATAAAACAGTGGTCAATTCATGATACTTTCTCATCTCCTAATTTTTATACTTAATAATACAATGTCAATGTTGTGTAAGAAGAATCATTAATTAAATATATGAAAGTTACACAAGACAACAATATAGAAGAATTTATGGATTTGACGCTGTGATCGGTGATCAGCAATATCGGGATCGGCAGATACTGCTTTTGGTGATCGGCCCCAAAAATCCTGATCGGTGCATCTCTACTGCAAGGCATTACTCAAAGAAGAATAGCCACGGATTCAAGAGTTTTTCTTGAAGGGATATTCCGGTGTAAATTTAGTCCATGGTCTAACACACCGTGACACTGAGTAAGACTCCCCCCTCGAGAGATCAACTTTGCAGACCGCTAGTTTACGTAGCAACCTCAGAAATGACCGCACGATAACAATACATTGCAGTATATGCCTCCAAGATGAAACTGCTATCAAAAAGCCACAAATAATGAAGAACAGCACCAAACTTCAGCAACAGTACAAATAGGGTCTCAGCACATAGTTCGAGGCATAAAACCTCCGCTAGCTTAGCCGGATTGCTATTGTAAAGTGAATACAACTCACCACTCTCCTGCAACAGCTTCCTGTTGAGGGGAAGCCCTGCAAGTTGATAACTGAGTGCAGTAGAGTTCCACAGCTCAAGGATGAAAATGTATGATTATTACTTCATGGAAATGCAATCAAAGTTCATGTGTCTTACCTACCAGTTTATAACAGTTATTAACGAGAGCGGACAGGGAAAAGAACAGAATTGAGCATTTCTAACCACACTTTTTTTTTCTTTTCTTTTTTTACGTCAGAGCACAATTTGTGGCAGAATGCAGACGCGCAGGTAATGTTACTCAGACAAACCTGCCAATAAAATTTCTGCAGTGTGGAAATAACTTAAATTAGAAAGCAAAAGCAGTCCTTTGGCGACATGTAACATCTGCAATACGACCGTTTCGCAAAGCTGCATTTCATACTACTCATATGATGCAGGGTATAAAAAACAAACACTCAAAGAATACAACGGTTTCACTCAAGAGTACAGGCAAAGACACCTAAGCAGCAAACACTCGCGGATACTTTCAAAAGGAAGCCGAATTTATCCTCGAGACAGTGACATGGCCAAAAATATTACAGAGAAGGTAATGAAATTAATCGCTCTGGATAACCAGCTCATCTCCATGGTAGAGCATCGAGTTTTCTTTGTCATCTGGAGTTTTTGAATCCCCGGTATGCCCTACCATCTTGGCATTAGATTACATTGACTCCACTTTCGAGTTACAACGTGCCGCTATGCGCACTAGTTTCGTGGGTCTCATACAGCAGAGCTTGTGAAACAGGCAATTGAGGAGATGCTGAACACGTGTGAAATAGACAAGCAACATGTCCACATCATTTTATGTGACAGCGTAAGGAATATGAAAAAAGCAATGGATGATATGGTGTGGGCTGCGTCTCGCACACACTTCAGCTGGCTGTACATGAGGATCTGCTGTCACAGTGGAGCATCACAGACTCACCTGCTAACACAAAAACAGTGGTAGGCCAATGTTGTAATAGCATGTGCAGAATAAAAAAGTGCCATATGAAAGTGTACTGTTTCGACGAAATAAAAAAACTATTAAGAACAGCTTGGATGCAGGTACTTTTTTTCTTAATGCAGCTGTATTATCCAGGAAATATTAGTTAAGGCCAAGTATCGGCTCTGGACTCGGTAACTGCATTTACTAAATATTAAAGGACTGGGATTAGGATCGGGGTAAAAAAAACCTGATTGGGACATCCCTAGAAAATAGCACACCAAAAATGTATTTTAACCCAGGTTTACATCTTACATCACAAGACTTCTGTATTCACTGTAAGACCGTTTCCTCTTTAAACTGCAAATTTGACTCAACTAATTTTGACTGTGGTGGATCAGCATAGGATTCAAATCACTGACAAATGGGAGCGCAGTGGTCTTGCATATGTGTAGCTCGTTTTCTTCCTCTCTGGGGTTTAATTCACACATTCAAAAAAATCCTAAATGAAGACAGGAATAGCAACACAAACTATTGAAAAATGTTTGCTATAAATATAAATCACATTACATCTCCAGGTAATAAGAGTATCCTGCCAATTTCCTGACTGGAGCCTCAAGGCACTAGATGTTCATTAGGATTAACTGTGACCCTCAGCGTGTCCTCTTATCCGACTCTGTGATCACAAGACACAAGAGACAGTGGTGGAAACAATGTGATTGTTTTAGCTCATTTGTTACACATTGGTTGTGTGAAACATAAACACACCCCAGTAGAGACGGAGACACACACACACACACACACACACACACACACACACACACACTTGTGGAGACTGTTTGTTGGACACATGATTCCTTTCGTTCTAAATATAGACAGGTCAACAGCACACAAAGCCACAACAAGGCACAACAGATAAGACCATATTAGTGGTCAGCAGAGGCACACATTAACTCCCAATCACACCGACAATGACACACCAGCTTTGGGGGCATGTGTGTTTGTTTGTGAGAGAGAGAGAAAGAGAAAAACAGTGAATGTATGTGAGTGAAACAGCTACTGTGTGTGTGGAAAGGTCTGTATGTACACTTGACCCCAACTTGCACCAAAAAAATTCCACATCAGCCAGTGTTAAGTTCTATAACCAAAAAGGTGTATGTGGAAGAGAGGGTTGATTAGAAGAAATAAAGATTTAAAGTTAAGGAGCACATTAAAATAAAAATAAAAATATAGCTGAGATATAACCAAGCAGGGTAAGGGTTAAGAAGTGAATCTTGTCAATGGAAAATCCTCACAAGTCTGTGTGTGTCCGTCTCTCCTCTAAAGCTCTATCCTGTGCTTCTCCTGTTAGCAAAACAAACATGAAGCTGGCTCACTCTGTCCCACCGCCAGCAACTCGCTAGAGCCGTTGTTGATTCAACACCACGTCCAACACAGCGTGTTCCCTTTACCAACCTGAGGACAGCAATCCACGCAAGAGAGCTGACCAACAATACACAGAGCAGGGGGCTTCATTCAAAAAGGAGCTGACAGGGAGGCTAATGCAAGCTATCTAAAAAAACAAGAAAAAAAAAAGAAAGATACACTGGCAGGGAGAAAAGACTGGATGAGATGAAAGGTGAATTTAGTCTGTAGTAAACGCCTTGGATTTGACTCTTTAAACATCAACACATTACAACCCAACTACACAGCAAAGTCTCAAATACACTACATAAAACCAGACAGGTCAAGGTTTGGATTAGAGGCCTTGTCTCTATAGAAATGGATCTAGAAAAGTTAAGACAACTAAGATGAAGTTGTGTAAGGAGAAAAAGGACAGTACAACAGAGTTAAGACAAACAGAGGAGTAGAAGGATGGAGTGAGGGGTGGGAGGGGGTAGAAAGGAAAAGTTCCCGCTCCTGCTTTCCGAGCGGATTCTCCAGCTCAGCAGTGGGGAATGTGCTGGCATACCACAGAGCCTGCTGCTGAAGAATGCAGTGACTCCTAACGAATACCCCCCCCCCCCACACACACACACCAAGTCCCTTGTTCTATCGATTCTCTGTACTACAGCTCTGTTTAACACAAGGTAAAATGGGTCGTTTACACACCAGGTCATGTGCCACAATATCACAAATGTCGAGTCATTGACACAAAACACTGACAGTGGATGTTGGTCAGGGAACACGTCACCCGATTGAGCTGTTGATGTCTACATTACACCTGTGACACTTGAACAATTAGTAGTTTTTCTGTCCAAATGCATTTACTTTAATTAAATCACCACAAACTATTGGGAGTTCAGAAGTTATCTCTGACCAGATATAACAGGTTAGGTTTAATGCAGGTTTGCTAAAGCACATTCTGTATCTCATGTGACATTCATGGCACCACTTACATGTTAGGTAAATTTCAAAGTGATAATGTGGGAGGCAATGAAATACAAGAATGAAGATCAAACAATCTGTGATGATGCATGATGATCGTTTGAAATAAGCAGATATTTGTGGAGACCACAGTAAGCTGTTGGCTGCGTCAAGAAAAATAAGGTACTTATTTTATATTATATATTACCAGTTTATCTTTACTGCCAGTCTTTTAAAGATATAGATGATATGATATGTTGGATTTCTGCATCAAGTGTCTGAAAATGACTCAACTGTTTTCTATACATTTTGTCGAGTTGTGTACTTACCTTATCCCAAATGTTTACAACAATGTTCAAACCAGACAAATCCATGAGTTAACTCAGGGTAATGGTGCGTTTATTTTAATTGCCTGTTACCGTAACTTCTGGGACAGGGAAGTCCACGAACGAGACATAGAAAAAAAGATTCAAAACATAACCTCGTCTGTGAACATTTGTGTCACAATCATATATAATTTTTTACTAGCAATGGTGGTTTGACCACAGGATAATTTGTGTTTATTCATGTTACGCAGTGTTCATCCACCCAAAACAGCCAAATTACTTTAGTGTGCACTAACAGTAAGCTAACATTAGCGAGCAACAGCACATGTCATCTCTCACTCACCTCAGTGCTCAGACTCAACTCAGACTCTTGTTCTTTCTCCTCAATTTCCCACTACTCTCCATCTTCATTAAGTAAATCACATTTTCCCTTTAGCTCCAGTCAGCAGTCAACATTACATGATAAAAACAGTAGAGGTCACCTCTAAAGTGAGGTTGATAAACCGGAGTAAAGATAAATCCTCTGTTCAATCCCAAAAAATAAAAGAAATCTCGGAGCTCACCTCTTGTCAATAAACGGCTCTAGATCAGAGCAGAATCCGATCTCCCTCAGGGTGTTTAATCACCAGAGGGTAAGGCTCTGCACCAGACTCTCTAGACAGCGCTAATCAGCTGATCAGCAGTGACAAGTGACACCTTTTCTCAATGTGAATTCATCAATCTGTGCAAGAAGCAGTCATGAAACTTTGAAGGTCTGCAGACCTACTCAGCATAGCCATTCTCTGACTACACTCAGCAAATGTCTTTTCTTTTGTTTTGATAGACAGCAGAAGTGACATATTGTACATTTAATGCACAATTATACAGCTTAATTCATAGGATATTTGCACAGTAAGCCTATTAATGCTTGTGCAACTGAATTACAAAAGAACAGAAATATGTCAGTGACAACTCTTGAGTTATGTGGTAATTTAGAGTGCGATAACTCTGTGGTGACAGAACATGGATCTCTTAAACAGCAGCAGTCATAACCTTCCAGGCATAATTCCTGCCAGTCAAAACTGTTGTATACAATGTTTTTTGACATGGTGATCTAAACAAAAAACAACTTGACAGTAAATATTGGGATCATGTAAAAATTAAGCACTGTACTCCAACCAGTAGAGATATTTTACTACAATTTGTCTTGATTCAATAATTCCCACCAAAACACTTCATCAGTGGCCTGGTTCAGGTTGGGACAGCTGGACTACAATAAGGTGTCAACACTGAAACAAAGAGGGAAGTTGCACTCTATGGGATCAGCTTTAATCACTTCCTTCAAGTGGGTGGCAGAAAGTTTACAGACAAACTTGGGGGATTTGTCCTACAGCGGAAAAAGGAAGTAAAAAAAAGAGAGAAAACAAATGATGTGAGTGGTAGACCAAAATAACAATAGTCAATAAAAGAAAAACAAAACAAATTAAATTAAAAGTGAAATAAGCAAACTAATAAAGGATATCAAGATATCAAAAGTCAGAATTAAAGATTCAGAGAGAAACAGCAAAGAAACAGGGAATATGTGTTATTCAACAAGAAATACAGACAACAAAAGGAGAGTGCAAGTAAGAAAAGAGAAAAGTGAGGAGCTGTTGGGACATTGGTAGTGAAAGAGGTGTGGTACACAAAATATATGATCTAATGCTATATGCTGCATCACCCCACCCAGACTGAGACAGAGAGAGAAAGAGAAAGAGAAAGAGAGAAGAGAGTCCATGTCCTGACAAGAAGTGCAGGCAGGCTCCCACAGGCCCTAACACAAGCTTTGGGGACCAGTGAACATGGAGGCAGGGGGGAGGGAAAGAAAGGGGGCGGATACAAAATACAGAGAGACAGGCTGTTCACTGGTGTCAACAGGTTTCAACTAGAGGGTGAGAAAAGAGAGAGAAAGAAAAAAATAAACAAGAAACAAGATTTGACCAAAGAGCCTAGAAAGGAAAAGAAAAAGAGATGACAGAGAAGCAGAAAGAGAGAAAAGAGGGGGACAGAGTCAGTGTTGTGGGCTCAGCCTGACCTTGGCCTCAGCCTGACCTACTAACACAGAACTGACTGAGGCGAGCAGGGGGAGGGCTGTTTACTCTTGTCAAGTCTACTTTTTTAAAACATCACTAAACAAAGTTTAACCATTTCTCAGAAAGTCTTTCAACAATCAAAAGGGAAGCAGCATTATAATGCCACATTCATGTCAATGTCAGCCTCCCAGCTGTTAAAACCAGTGAGCGCTGCACATTTTTAATGGATTCAATACCACTGAAAGCCTGGTGTATACAGTTACCGAGTACCAGCCTTTAAAGGGATATTCCGGTGTAAATTTAATCCATGGTCTAACACACCGTGAAACTGTGTTAGACTCCCTCTCGAGAGATAAAGTTTGCAGACCGCTAGCTAACGTAGTTTTAGCATCCTCAGAAACGACCGCACGACAACAATACATTGCAGTAAATGGGTCCAAATATAAAACTACCATCAAAAAGCCACAAATAATGCTCAGAACAGCACCAAACTTCAGCACCAAAACTTCAGCAACATTAGAAATGGGGTCTCAGCACGTATTTCGATAAACTTACACCAGAGTATCCCTTTAAGTTGTGCTGTTAGTAAAGATTATTTAAAGGTCAGCTTCAGCTCTCAAGGTGAATATTAGGACAAGTTTCAGCTTTTAAGTTCAATTGTAATGAGAGAGTGACGAAACTGATGAAGATGAGAGCAGAGAGATATCCCTGTCCATTTCTTTAATCAGTGTGTCAGTCACCATGTCAGTTAGTGAAGCTGCGTGAGAGGACACAGGCAGTTAAGCAGTCAGGAAACCAGCTAGTGGGTGATTTACACACACTGCTCTCACTGGCTGATTCTCTCTTGAACACATGCTTCTGTGATCTGAATTTTTGAACAATAGACCATTTTAAACAACAATGACTCACATTCATCAGTTTCATGTTAGCCTGAAATATATGCACTAATTGACAGTCACCTTTCCCTGCAGCATCAAGATTTCTTAAGCCTTAGGTAAATGAGGAACCTGGTTGTCATCTCTCTATAAAAGCAAGGAATCTCTGTCTGTCTGTCTGTCTGTCTGTGTTTGCCTCAAATATCTCTGCGGATCAGGATCAGACTGACCCGAGAGTTTCCACATGGCTGCTGCGTGGTTCAAGGGTGTGCTGAATGTGGAGCAGGCAGTGCAGCTCTCCATTGAGCTGGAGGAGCTCAGGCGGACCTGAGCCTGAGGCATTGCCTGCATTTAAATGTAAATAGTTAATATAACTTTGTAAATTTCAAACACTTATGCACAAATTAAGCAAACAACAATTTATAATTGCATAATAAGTAATAAAAATGGTTCGTTAAACATATTCGTGATTCTCACAGTAAAAAATCTAACTTTTTCCTACTCTGATTTTATGTTTTATGTGATTTTAGATCCAATTGTGTTAATACAGTATGGCAAAATGAAAAAATAACTGTACAGTCACACAAGTGAGGTTGTGCCGAAAATAATGACACCAAACAAGACAAGGTAAATAGTTTTTAAGGTGAAATATAATGGTAAAATCAAAAGAAGTCAAAAATGGCCAATTATATCCCTGATGTCCTACCTTCAAACACAGCCTCATTTAGCCATCCATGAAACAGCTACTTAACCTTCCACTTTTCTATAGAAATACATACTTCCTACAGGCAATGCACTAGTCAATCAAAAAAGACAAAAAAAATGTCAATTAAAACTTTGTTGGCAACAGAGAGATCCAACCATTACTCTACTAACTGGGAAGATATGTTTTACATTTAAAACATGTGTTATACATGTAATACACACTCTACAGACTATAAGGCAGCACTTGTCAGCTGAAGTGGTGATCACACTGGACAGCAGTGAAGGAGTTCATGTGAAATTTTGCTTAATTTGCTTTTGCCCAGCACCGGAGTCACAAGCAAAGACAAGGGACAAACAGGGCACTCGACCTTCTCCACTTGGGTTTACAGTTTGTGGACTTTGAGTCAAGACTGTAGGCTGCCATGTCATGTTTCTGTGTTCCGTTTGTATGTGACAACACTTAAAACAATCTTGTGATTGAACTGACAATATGAACTGTTTTTAATGGTCAATGTCCAAACCCAGTGGGTCAGTCCAAGCTTTCCTGCCACATCACTACTCCTCTCTCATAATGGATACCCAGACATGCTCTATAAAATACTACAGGCTGCAAAACCCTCCTGCTTGGAAGCGAGAGGATGTTGCAGGAAATAACTTATTGTCAAAAGTGAAAAACTATTTTATGATAAGGTCTTTGGAGCTATAATCAAAAGAAATTCAGAAAACCTTTAATAGGTTAAATGTGGGAACTAAACCACAGGAAATACTGATGAGATCAGAGGGGTAACTTTTGCTGAATGAAATCAGTGAAAGATCAATCAGTGTCTCCAGGGTGCTTCAATAAACGGATAGAGAAAGACATTCCTGTGAGCCATAATGGAACAGGAAGAGGAAGATATTTTCATTGTAGTCTTGCATTACATCCAGGACACCTGGTCAATTTATAAAACAATATCTAAAGCACATCTCTTCTCTTATTTTCATTGTGTGTGGGTCTTTGTGCATGTGCTGTGTAGTGTAGGTGTAATGTCTGTATTTTCCACTTGGGTGCTTATTTATTTATACTGTGTAATGTTTTAAACAGTGGCCAAGATGAGCGTGTGTGTGTGTGTGTGTGTGTGTGTGTGTGTGTGTGTGTGTGTGTCTGTGTGTGTGATAAAGTGGGAAGCACCTGTCCGGTGATGATTTCAACATGTTTGCCAGTGTGTGCGTGTCCCTTCCACAGGAAAAGGAAAAGCATCAACAGAGTTACTGTACACGCCAGCATGCAGGTTTTTGTCTCTATCAGAGCAGAGCGCTTTTGTTAATGTCTGAGGTCTGCTAACTCAAAAAAACATATATATTACTTATTACTTTGCTACACTGCTGCTACATCAACACAACCCTCCATTACCGGGTTTCTCCTGTGTCCATCCTACAGTGCTTCATTAATCTGTTTTTTTTGTTTTTTTTTAAACCTTCAAATCCTCAACTTATTTTAACAGTTGTTTAAACCTCATGGTGTTTGGTCAAATACACAACTCCTTAGAAATGTTCAAGGACCACATGCACATTGGCTATTCACAATAACAGCACCCAACAATCATAGCAAAAGATTAAACAAGTAAAAACGTTTTTCTCCTGTCAACCTATACCTAAAACCAGTCAACCTATACTACACAATAATTCCTATCTAACATGGGGAGGAGGAAGAAGGCTCTAAAACGATGAACAACAGAAACCATTTTTCGACAGCCTTCAAAAGCAAATACAATAACTCAAGTTTGGATTTAATTTCACTATAAAAAAAACTGTAGCTGTTCATTTTGTACATCTGTACCACAAATATTTGTGTTTCTGTCCTGTAGGATTCCTTGTTGCTACTCAATTTATCCCTAATTTGTGTGTTTTAAGTGAGTGAAGAGGCAGTATGATGGTTTTTTATTGTCTCATCTTTTTTCCCAGCAGTGGGGGAGGTTTCCTAGTAGAAGGACACGGCTGCTGTATGAATGGAGAACAATTCTTTGCTAGTCTTTACTCCAACCCCCATCTCTTCCCACTTCCTCTCGAGTCTTTCATCAACATCCTCTCTTCCCCCCTGCTGTAGTGGTAACTGGTGGTCGGAGGTCTGGAGGAAGCAGGGCGGGGGCTGAAAGTAGGGCAAATGATTTGCAGTCTACCTGTGGAAGTTGACGTAGCGCTCCACTGTTGGGAAGGCTCTGAATGTGGCAGTCACAGCTATGCTGGGAATGTGAGCCTCAGCTCTGCCAGGGCTGGACTGGAGAAGCCCAAAACTCTATTTAAGGAAATGGCAGTCAGGGGCCCATCAGCCGCTCTCTCTGCCTCTCTATTTCTCTGTCTCTCGCTCAACTCAAATCCCCCCTTCCTTCCTTTTACAAGAATGATAATTATTTTCCTTTGTGGAATAAAGGTTTATTTCCGTACCTGCCAGGAGGAAGGAGAAGACGCACACAAAGAGAAAATGCGCACGCGCGCGCACACACACACACACACACACACACACACACGTGGCAGTGTATTGGTCATGTGGTTTGTGTAATTGTTTCCAGTATATTTGTGAACCTCGCAGGGATGTGTCTTTGCTAACTGTTTTAGTGAAACAACAACAAAAACAACAACAAGCCGGCAAAGACAGGAGAAGATTGAAAAAAAGTGAAAGGTTCAGTCTATTTAAAGAAAGGACACAGTAGCTATACAGCCTTCTTTGATTGCTCACTGTTGGAGTTCAGTAGTTTAACATACATAGATAATAAGGGCGTCACGATTTCGATTTTAAATCGAAATCGACCGAAATTAAGTCAAAATCTAGAACTTCGAATTAAAAAATGGGATCGTCGATGCTGCCACACCCCCATGTCACGTCCGGTCGGCTTGCCAAGCGGAAAAAATCACACACGGTAAGTGCTGCGAGTCAACCTCCTCTAACTTAGCTACTAGCTAAGCCAGCAGCTATTAGCTACAGCCAGCCAAACGATAGCATGGTGTTACACCATTCCTGTTCGGCTCCCGGACCGTGGTCAGGAAGCACGGGAGATGATTTCCTGTGGGGCCGAAATTTGTGTTTACTGTCGGTGAACCCCCTTTCACGTGTTAAGCTGGTCGGGAAATAATACCAGGGAGCTTTGCTGTATCTTGAGGAGCCGTCACCTTTATTCACAGCCAAACTGCAGACTGTATTGTACACTTTACTGCTGTCGCTACTACTGCTACTGCTTTCGCTTTTCCTCCCTCTCCTAATCATTCACTGTCCGCACGTACGCACGCTCCCTCACTCTCGCTCGCCCACTCACACCTTACGCACCTTAGGCACGCACCTCACACACCGCCCTATTCCTGAAAGGGGCTCCACCACTCTTACAACAATGGAGACCCATCGACAGAACTTGAACCCCCTCCTCTTTCACTGAAGTCGCAGGTGTGGAAGTATTTTGGATTTCCAGTGAGCTATGTTGACAAAAAAGCCACAGTTTGCAAGCTCTGCAGAAACTAGTTGGCAGGTAATTCCGTTTAAGTTTCTAATTGACTGAAGATATAAGTTATTGTTACATTATGTTGTTAATAATGTAATAATAATATTGCATAAAAGTCTAGTCTAAAAATGGCATAGCAGCCTGTGCTTTAAAAAAAATAAATGTAAAAATCGAGAATCGAATCGAACCGTGACCTTAGAAATGAAAATTGAATCTAATCGAGGATTTGGAGAATCGTGACACAACAACAACAAACTATCAAGTATGCAGGACTGCCCTGCCCTTTCTACAAAAATGAAAAGGCTTTAACACTAGGGTAAGAAATCTGGCTTACACCTAGTCATCATATCACCATTGTGCACTTTTGATATAATGAATGGTCCTTCTTTCACAACAGTTACTTCATTCATTTATTCATACCATTGGACCCTTGCTACAGATAGATTTCCAGCTTCATATCTTCTTTCAAATCTTGAAACAAATGTTTAAATGCTTTTTCTAACATGACAGGAATAAAAGACAGAACTTCACACCTGTGGCCTATAAACATTTTAGTCAACATATGCTGAAAACTGTTGAAAAATGTATCACCAGTTTGATAACAACTGAACAACTTTTGTGAGCAGCTTTGTGGCTCAGCGTGTGGCAACAACATATTACTGACTAGTTTGTCAAGAATACCTACTGTCCACAGCCCTTTCAGGCTACACTGGCCACTCCTGGTGTGTTTGTGTGTAGGGGCCATTGATGCAATAAAGCATTTGTATGTTTAACTGCAGCTTGTGATGCAGATTCAAGTGTCATGTGGAATGTGTGAGTGAGAGACAACCGGGTTACGCCACATCCATGGCTGTCCACAGCTTGAGGGATATAGCTTGAGCATCCAGCTGTGACACCATGTCAGTAAATACAGTGCAGACACACGCAGAGGTCCATTCAGAAAAACACACAGCACAACAGCCTGACGCAGTGAGAGCTGTACTCTACTTTCACTGAAGTCGATCAGTAGTTAAAGACAACAGCCAACTATATCATTCTCTGGCATGTCCAACTAGCACTTCCATTCACAATTCAGGTAAGTTTTACACTGTGGGAAAAGCAAACTAAACTGCGGACGACCATCACGAAACTTGATAAAATTTAGGCAAGCTGCAAACCAAATATTTATCTTTGATAATATGTACCTACTGGGTTTCAATGCTATTTTGTCTATATATTTAGGTGCTGTGGAAAAACAGTAAAAAGGGTGAAATGAATAATATGATCAAACTTTGTAACCTACAACTTACACAAGCAAATACTACAGCACTGTAGATAAGGATGTATATTGTAATTGTTTGTTCTGTCATTCAATTCTTTTAATTTCTTATTAACCGAAATTCCAACCTTTCCTTTTCACCGAAGGTGTGTGGTGGTCTAATAACTTGTAGCCTAATATATTTTGGGGTAGCTTGGGTTCAAGTATTCAGTTTTAGGCCGCCACGAGCTTAACTGCTGCATCACAGGCTATTCAGACAAAGAACTGTCAATTCCTTATTCAGATGTTTTGATGAGAAAGAAATATATAAATAATTGAATAGATTGAATAGATAAGTGAATAGATCTAATTAAATAGATTAAATTATTTCCTAATAAATCAAGATCCCAAAAGTTCTTATCTTCAAGACTTAATTAGGGCCCTATAAAATCTGTTCATTTCATTCATTTTTTTCCATTTTAATTTTTGGGAGTCCCATTTTTTTTTTTACCTTTGATTCTTATTTTACTACCAAAAACAGTGTGGTTTTTTTGGGTCATCATACTGTAATATTTATACCAATGTCATAGGCTACTAGTAAAATAATGTACTGTGTCTGACACGGATGCGGATCGGGTCGGACACCTGGAGAGGCGGGTCGAGTTTTACGACTGCCACTTTCCACGGCGTCACTTATCATCAGTCATTTATAGCGACACAAATGATAAGCATTTATATTTCATATGAACTCATTCATGCGTCACGCTGTCTTACTTTTACTCTTAAAAATGCGTCCGTCCAATTTTCCTTCGGGCGTCGGTATCAATTTATAGCGGGTCCACTCGGGTACGGAATCTAACTTGTGCTACTGTCGGAAAACGGGTCGGATGCGGTTTTAAGTATGGCGGGTTCGGGCGGGTTTGCAAAATAAAACCCGTGCAGGGCTCTGCTTCAAGTGACCATTTTAATCCTCTAGCTAATTATCAAGCTAAATATCCAACTTGCTAGTTAACGTCAAAGACTGCGGTGGAAGACGACGGTAAAATATTTCCTTTCTCCAACACTGGATTTATTTATGCCTGAATTTTTAAGGTGTGGCGGCTTTTATTTTGCCGTAGCGGTGCGCCACAGTCAACTACATGTAGAGGAAACCCTGCATGTCCAGAGTAATCCTTTTTAATCTGAATGTACATGTCAGCCAGATTCCCCTGTGGGATCAGTTGTTTTCTGACTCTGATGCATCAGTTATTAATCATTATTCATTTTTAATTACCTTTATTCAGTTATCCTATTACATTGTTATACATGTAGCATGTGCATGAGTTCTCTTTCCTTGTTTCTCACATGACTTTTGAACAGTATGGGGTCATTGCATGTATTTTTACTCTTCCAGTCAACTGGGTGTTGGCAGAATTTGCAAAAGAAAAGTTCACCTGACACATACAAGTCGTTGGGGAACTGCTCGGTTAATGTCGAGTTTCTCAGTTTTTTCGCGGACGAAGACAGAGCCATGGTCAGCGCTTCGCCATGCTAACACTGTTTTGACGGGGGAGGAGGGGCTCAGTCTGTGGAGGGGGCTTGTTGTGCCACCCAGATTTGCTTCCCTCTGTGCAGTTTTCCACAGACATACGTTCCTCTTCCACACAAAAACAGCATTTCAGTGAAATGATGTCAAATTGCGCGATATTCCGCGTTAAGAAGTAGATTCCATCCAATTCCGCAATTCCGTCCACGATTCCATGATCGCGGAAACCATAGGGCCCTACTTAATGTGTCATGCTGGTTTCTATTTCCAAATCTATTTTTCCAGAATGGTGATTAATAAGTTATCCACTGACACCTGACCTAGAAGTGAGCATCTTGGAAAAATTAGAAGCAGACAGTTGACACAACTTCCTGGAGGCGTCTGCTTTGCATGAGGTAATTTCCTCCCAATGGGTATTAAAAGACTGTACGGCCATCATGGCAACTGTTGCCATGGGGGTCTCCCATCGTCTGGTTCTGCTGATGTCACTGTCTGTCATGGCCAACAGTGTGTCCACCAGTCGAGCGAGTGTGATCGGCGCTGACTTTCCGTGTTTCAACAGTTACAGTCCATTCACGTGAGGACGACAGAAAGAACAGTCAGAGACACAGCTGAGACTGAAGCAGAGTTTCACATTCAGGATTTGGCTCACCTGCCATAGGCTGGCAAACCAAAAATGTCCCCACATAACAGCAACGCTTTTTTATTTGATTTTTATTTTCTCTATTTTATGATTACCAGGAGTTCATTGGCACTGTGAGAGAGGTATTCATTAATTATGTCTGTTTTCAAATACCAGCTGCAGGTTTACAGTTTAGTCCCACTGGTCAATGACCACAGGCTGTGATTATTAGATAAACTATGGGTCCTCAATATCTTCCTTGCTCCAAATCAGACTTATGTTATTCTATTTGCTGCCTTCTCTGTACAGATCTGCTTGTCTGCACAGTTGGGACTGGTCAGACTCTTACACAAGGAGTGTACTGTAAAGCACAGCCAGCTGCCTGAGAGAAGGGAGGGGACAGGGAAGGGCTGGGCTGAGGGTCTGGGGGGCTATATGGGGAAACATTATATGCCTGTATGTCTGGTCTGGTCAGGACGAGACTGACTGGTCATCTATGAGATTGGTATCCCTCACCTGTTCTCACCCTCTCTCGTTCTCTCTTACGCACTCAATTTCAAACCTATGCACACACACAGATGTATGTGACTCATCTGTCGTGTCTTCTCTTGTTACAAATAGAGGATGTGAGTCAAGATGGTGTTTTCAACTTTTAATTATATTTGTGCACAGACACTTGACTTCATACCATCATAATTCACTAAAGCTCTAACTAAAAGTACTTATTGAAGGTGCTGAAAACCAAATAATTCCACTCTTATTAGTCTTATCAGGTCATAACACGCTCTTATTACAGTTCATGTCTCAGAACATGCAGTCGCAGTTAAAATTGATTGTGATGTGATTTGGTGCAATGATAGTCGTTTGTTTGCTTAACCACGTTAGTGCTAGCTACAAGGCTTTTACCTTTGGTATAGTAAATGTAAAGTGTTCAAAGACCCTCCCATGTCATTTAGATCCTTTGTTTGGGATCATTACAGTTTTCCTGTAGAAAGCAGGACTACTGGACAGTGTTGGATGAAGAATAATGGATCTGACCAGGGCTTTCCACTAAGACACAGACTAGCCAGCCATAATACATAAGTAGCCAGCCAGGGGGGGGGGGGGGGTACGATCTTATACACTGGTCTTAAATGTAATAATAATAATAATAATGTTACATTATTATTATTATTATTATTAGCCTAAGTGTGCCTGCAGAACAGGCAGCCTATATTAATTTCTCAGACATATGCTCTATTATTATTATTATTAATATTATTATTATTTTTATTATCAGCATCATTATCTACTCTATATATTATATTATTATTATTACAAAATATCGCATCTTCTTTTATTCATTAGTGTAACTAAGTATGCCAGACGCTAATGCACCAATAAAAACTGTGATTTGCGCACTGAAAATAATAAATAATAGGCTATACAAGCTCACATAATATTGCATCATGAGGCGTTCTGGGCTTGTAAATATCTTATTGTCGGTGCATGACACCTTCACAGTCTGCAGTGGTGGCTACACAATTAAACACTCAGTGAACGTTTCTCCATTAGCAACTAATGAAAATACACTCTTAGAGTCCGTTTGGTTTCATTTGTACAACTGACAGTGTTTTTTGATGCCAGCACGTGTCGCAGGTATTGCTAAATGGACGCTGGAAGAGAAGAGTGGATTACCGGTGACAAAATAAGCGTATTATGGTGAGCCCTGCTTCTCGCCTCCGACGGCCGCCACACTGACTCCGCTGAGTGCGCGCGCACACACACACACCGCGTGACGGGGCCGCGGATGAGTTTCTCTCCCTTGTGATCAATGAAAACGGCGATGATCGGAGTAATTTGTGATTAGTATCAGTACAAGCACAGCGAATCACAATTTTAATGAGTGCGGTTCAGTTTGACATTATTGTCAGTCTGTTAGAAAAACATTTAACTTTATTAAAATCGAAAAATAATAGTCATTAAAGTAGCCGGCTGGACTTAACTGTGTAGTCGGCTATATGGCCGGCAGCCGGCGCTTGTGGAAAGCACTGTCTGACTGAAGGTTTGTGTAAGGTTCCCTGACCACATCAAGCAGCATCATGTCTATAGAACTAGCAACATCAAACATTCAATTCAAATGAGATGGTATCACACTACGTGTCTACTACCAGTGGTGGACTAAAACAGACCAGAAGGACCAATGCAGTCTTTCCCTCCCTCATGAAACATTCAACCAGCCTCTCACTGAAAGATTTAGACTGGGCTGAACAAACAACCACACTGCAGAGTAGAGTGTCTATTGCTGATGAGAGTGGTTGAGCTCCGCTATAGTGTTGTGTGTACAGTTTTGAAATTAAGTCATAGATATTCTGACATATTACTTTTTTTCTATTTACATACTCAGATACTTAGTGGCCAATGAGTGCTGGAGTAGTGTTTGTCAACTTTAGTAATACTAGTGCATTGCCTGTAGGAAGTATGTATTCCAATAGAAAAGTGGGAGGTTAAGTAGCTTTTTCATGGATGGCCAAATGAGGCTGTGTTTGAAGGTGGGACGTCAGGGATATTTAGGTTTGTTGTGAAATTCGATATTCCAGGGTATAATTGGCCATTTTTGACCATTTTTGATTTTGCCATTATTTTTCACCTTAAAAACTATTTACCTTGCCTTGCTTGGTGTCATTATTTTCAGCACAACCTCACGTGTGTGACTGTACAGTTAATTTTGACATACTGCATTAACACAATGGACCTAAAATCACAAAAAACATAAAATCCGAGTAGGAAAAAACACAAATATGTTTAACGAACCATTTTTATTCTTTATAATGCAAATATAAATTGTCGTTTGCTAAATTTGTGCATAAGTGTTTTTTAATTTACAAAGTTATATGTAACTATTTGCATTTAAATGCAGGTAATGCCTCAGGCTCAGGCCTCCCTCAGCTCCTTCCAGCTCAATGAAGAGCTGCACTGCCTGCTCCATATCAGCAGTCTCCTCATTGTTTTTACTCATTAAACAAAAAATGACTCCACTACACACTAAACACACTACACCAGGGTTTTCCCTGCCATTATACGGCTTAGGCGCAGCGCCCAAGCATTTTTGCCTCCCGCCTAAGCAGGGTTCTCCCCAGACGCTGCTATACCGCTAGGTCAGCGCCGCTATACTCCGCCCGGGGCGGTGACGTCCGTCCGTCCCCCGGTTGACGGCTAGGAGCTCCCGGCTGTCACTCTTTCGCCGCCGTCCCTCCCACAACTTTCCCCTGTTCCTCAGCAACCAAATCACTTGGTTTGCCATATAAGTTTGTGATTGCTTGGTGCAGTGCCTTTTTCCACCAATAAGAAAGGGAGTAGCAAAGGTTTTTTTGCTTGCAAACACTTCCTGCTTGCACACTTTCGTGAGAGAAGCCCGTTTTGACCGTTTCTTCCTGCACCAAACACAAAGCAAATGCGACGGCAAAGTTCGCAAAAAAGCGTGGTTGACATATTTATCATAAGACCCGTTTTACTTGGCCTGTCAACACAATTTAAAAACTGGTATATAGTTTGAAGCCGCACCAACACATACATCGGAACCGAGACTCACGGAGGCTGCGTCTTGCTGCTACTCCATCTTAAATTGGTCACATGATTTGGATGCACCGGCGCATCCATCGACTCAGGAGGTGGGGCGTGGGGGTGGGCTCTGCAGTGATTGGCTCTGGTGCGCACGTGGCTGTGGTGGCTATGGTTGACAATGCTAGCAGAATTGGTAAATCATTTATGAAATAATTTATTAACGGTATCATTGTAGTCCAAACAAATCCATTGTTGCACACCCTTAAACCATGCAGCAGCCATGTTGAAAATCTCGGGTCAGTCTGATCCTGATCTGCAGAGATATTTGAGATGCGCACGCACGCACGCACGCACACACGCACACACGCACACACACAGATTTCTTGCTTTTATAGAGAGATATAAATGTTTTTCTTCTTTCCCTTCCACACAAAAAACAACCTTTTCAGGACCAAAAGCACCATAATGTTACCAACTATTAAATTTGTGTATGGTTAAAAACTTTAATCCACCAGCTGAAAATATATACAGTGTGTATTTGGTCTGTTTGAAACAGTGTCTTAACACTACTAGACTGGATACTCAATCATAACTGATGATAGCTCGCCTTTCAGTTTGAGGCCAGGTATAAACATACACAGATACATGTATGGTGCAGAAATCCAACTGGCTGGGGAAAGCGAAGTTGGGATCAAAGTAATAAAAAAGCACAGAAGGATTCAGTTAGAAACTAAACCTCATGGATTTATGGGGCGCTTGATTGCATAATCCAAGCTATCAGTGACACTTCATCCGCCTCAAAGATATCAAGAGTTTGACATGTCTGAGGCTTCGAGTAGCTTCCATCAGCGTGGAGTTCTTTGGCAGTTAGTCCTAAGGCAGTTAGGCCTCAGGCCGACTTTCTGTCCATCCTCTTGTTTTCACACACAGAAAACACTAATACATCAGGAGGCAAGAACTGAAAAGAAAAGGCTTTTGCTCTAGAGGCAGAGGGGAAAAGACGAGCTTTATTTCGTTTTCCCCTCTAGTCGTTTTGGCAGGTTGTCTGTCCCCATTCCTGAGGTTCAGTACGAGTTCACAGAACACGCCGTCAACTTCCAGAAATAAACTGTTTGCTCATGCGTGGGTGCGATGAAATAGTTTGGAGCGAGACAAGAGTTTTCTCTCCGTCTCTCTCTCCCTCTCTTTGAGAAAATGGCCAATGAGACATTGAGAGAGGCACAAAGGATGTTGACAAATAACGCTTGTATGAGTGTGTGAAAAATCAGAACACTTCCACTTTGAAATTCTTCCTCTATAGGGGCCAATATTCATAAAACGTACCACTGTGGGAGAGCAGGTCAACTACAATAGATACAAGTTGAAGGGCAATACCGGTGTCTTGCTTTAAATCATGAAACCTTAATTTGGGTTGGGTCAAACATTCAGTTTTATCAATTCAGGGTGTTGTATCAGTACTCATCATGTTACACTTCACTTTCTGATACTTATTACCAGATGCCTCAGAGGTAGAATTGGAAGTCTCCTCCAAGGAAAAACAAACTGAAAAACATTTTACTTTTTAAATAGGTGTTAACGATGGAAGCTGTTCAAAAACAAGTCAATACATGAAACTGAAAAAAAAAAGTTGGGGCAAGTCAAACAAGGCAGAGAAAGTGGTGAATGAGTTTTAGTTGTAAATGGCACCAGTATTCTCGAGTCTTCATCTTTTCCCCTCTTCGCCCCACCCGTCCTTCCTCCTCCTCTCACCCTCCCCTCTCCCATACCGCGGTGTACTCAGGAGACCTTAGCTCCACTGAAGGTGGAATCAGTTTTCCATTTCCACTGTGTCTTTTTCCCCCCACGCTGGAAAAGCCCCAGTCCAACTCTTGCTGAGTGCCTGACTCAAGTGTGCTCCGACGTGCCCACATTCCTAGACAGTATCCCCAGTACCGGAACCATTTACCGCCTCAGCCGGGAATGCTGATTTCCAGCCCAGGTTTTCATCAGACCTAGTTTAGGCAGAGTTTAACAAGAATTCACGGAGTAATATTAGCCATTATACAATGCAGACTTTACCTCCATGTCAGTCATCTTACACACTGACAAATGCAGAGGTAGGTTTTCTCTCCCCCTCCACAATATTACACGCAAAGATAGTGCCGGCAGGTTCTATGAAAAGTGATTATTTAGCTGGGAGCCATGTTCTGACCTAGTTTCAAACAGCTCTTCAGATTCAAATTCTCCACTGAAGTCAACCCCCCGCCAGCACCACCATCCCACCCTTTGTATAATCCTGGCATTTCAGAGGATTTGGTGCTTCCAGGTGTAAAGAAAGTGCTCTTCTATTTACATGCTTTGGAAAATCCTTCATGAGAAGAAAGACTAAGCCTTCGTGTTCTGCTGTCAGAAACCCATCTCTCTTACGATGTCCAGCTCAGACTTTTCTCATTAACGAACACCATAAAGACAGTACATACTGTATGATGTGCATGTGAATAATTGCACTCCACTCAAACAGAGCTGTGTCCCTGTCACCTCTAGCTCTTCAACACAGCTGCTTGTACATATCTAATCCTGCCTGCCTCCATCCAGCTCAAACAGCCATGCAAGCCAGGTCGGCAGTACACCACACCACACGAAAATGAAGTTAGTCATTCAGAACACCAGCCCCAGTGTCCTGTACTAACCCCACCCCTTATGCTAACCCTACACCCAGTTTGAGTGTGTATGTGTCCTTCAGACAGCACTCTGGCTGCTATTCATGTCCTCTCAACTTGATCTGATATTGTCCCTCTTGGGATTGTCTCAAAAGAAGTTTTGTTCTCCTTAAAGGGGGAGGAAAAAAGGAAGTTACATTCCTTAATAACTACAACAGATACTGAAGGCTACAGATTACTACTGTCAAAAATCACAGCAGAATATAAAGATTTAAACTTTCAAAACATTCAAACAAAGTGATTTGGTATGGATTGTTGTACATTGTTGACTAAAGGTTAGGCCTGAATGGAAAAGTGCAAAAAATGCTGCATTTATACATATGCACCGAGTTGTTCAGAAAGAAATGCTGAACTCCTAAAAGTAACCAGACTCCTCGCAACAGTCTAAATATAACATGAAACACTACAATAAAAATAAATCCACTGTGATGCAACTCTGCCTATCTTTCAGCGCGATAGTGACCCCTTTGATTTCGATTGCATCTCAAGTCGCAAATGAAGTCGCATCACTCACTGGGTCCCAAAACAAGGCAGCCTCTCAGCCGCTGAGAGAAGTAGGTCACTGAGGATTCCATTCATTTGTACACCGCTTTCCAAATAGTTGCGCTTTTCCACTCAGCCCAAGACTTCCAGCTGCCTGTTAACCCTTTCACAGCCTGCACCATCACCAAATCATACTGAAAGTATTACTAATCAGTTAGTACAATAGAATTGTATGCGACAGGCTCATAGTCTAAGAAAAGGTTGAACTCTTATGGATTTAAATATTTTCTATTTATGGATTTTATTCCCTTTTTTGTCAAAGAAAAGTCTGAGGAACAGCAGAAAATCTTTTAATAATGACAAAACAACTTTTAAACTTTTTAGAAATGTATCAAGAAAAACTTAAGACAGAAACAATCCATTATGCTACTTTAGGATTCACGCTTTGTATAGATGTGGTAAAATAACTGCTTACTGGAAAATACTCAATAATCAATACAAGACCAGTATTGGCTCTGTAAAATAGCAGACTCAATATATCCGTCTTACTCTGGCACATAAGCACTCCAACAAGCGACCACAACATACCAGAGGGATCACGTAACCAGACAACCTTCTCAATCTCACTCTTCTCAGCAACATGCCTCCTTACGTCAAGTCTACAGCCCTGAAACGACCTGCTGATTCCACCTTACTGAGCTGAATCAGCCGACAGGAAGTGAACACAAGTTGTCACAGGTGGTAGAAAACTCAACGGTGTGGACCTAAAATCTAATCTAGAGAGACACAAAGACTTCATCGTGAATTTCTCAATGATCTGATTTTTCTCAGCTTTTTATGTTTGCCGAAATCCTTCTTACTGCTACAGTTATTCATGACTCTACAAAGTAAAACATAACACTAGCTAATGCTGAGAAAAAAAACATTATAAGACACAGACTGAAACAACCGGCAAAGGATCCTGCAGATTTGTTTGGGAATAATCAGGCTTCAGCAAACATGATTTTCATCTTTTTGCCATCAAGAAAGTTAGATGTTAACAGGTTAAAAATTGCCACTATAAAAGAGAATTTGGTTCATAATTGTAATAATATTAGGCCACAGAATGTGCCGAGTGTACAGCCACAAGAAAAAATGACAAGCATTATTAAAATCTTGTAAAATTATTTGCTGCATTAATGTTTGCTAATGTGTTGATATTAGGGCTGGGCGATAAATTGATAAAATCAATTAATTTGAGTTTGTAGTTTAGGACGATTTTAAAAAATGAAAATTGATTTTCTCTTTAACTTGCTCAGCCACCACTCCCCATGGGCTCCCGTAGCTTATAGTGGGCTCCGCCCTCCCCCTGCATTGACTTTCCACAGAGAAACAAACACAACAACATGGCAGCAAGCCAAGAGCTCGTTCCTAAAAAGGCAGTCTCCTCACTAGTTTGATTTTGTAGCGTCAGACCTCAAACAAAAAAAAATGTTTTTTCATAAGTGTTTGTTCAAAGGCTATTACAACTAAAGGCAGAGGACCTACCCATTTATTTCAGCCTCTCGAACAGAGGCGTATCAGAGTGGGACACTTATTGTTCACTACACGATGTACAAGACCGCGGCAGCCCACAAACACCCGCTATATCGCTAAAGATATGGTGTCTGTATGTACAGTGGAAAAGCCGGGGGTTCATCCACATGCTGAAAATGTTTGATCCCAGGTTTGTGCTACGACGCCACAACAGGGCATGTCTCAAGCCAGAGAAAGCAGACATGCTCGTCTTCCTGACCAAAAATGTGTAAAAAAAAAAAATAAAAAAAAATAAAAAAAAAGACAGCAAGCACACACCTCATGTCCTGTACATCTACCAACATGTGATGTTTACTATGCAATGCAATGCAGATGTTTAATTTAGTTTACATATCTTCATGGATAGAAAATACTGTTTGTAAACAAAAGGCACCTGATGTTAACACTTTATCAATCCCAATGGGGAAACTGATATATTTTTATAAAAACATGTAATCTGGGGCGCCGTTTTGCTCAGTTGGTAGAGCGGGCGACCCATGTGTTGAGGCTCTGCAGCGGACCCTGGTTCGACTCCCAGCCTGGGTCCCTTTGCTGCGTGTCATTCCCCCTCTCTCTCACCCTGTTTCCTGTCACCATCTTCAGCTGCACTATCAATAAAGCCATAAAAGGCCAAAAAATACTAAAAAAAACCTTTAAAAAAAACCAAACGTGCAATCTGACATGTTAAATTTATGTTTACAAAAGCATTTTATCAAAAAGGGACACATTTTTCAATAGGATGCACTTTCATTTATTTTTCAAGTGAGTCTGAAGGTGCAAAAGTAATGCTTAAAATAATTTCTTTATCATTTGTAGTTTTTTGGGTTTTTTTAGAAGGAAAAAAAATGTATTAAAATCAAGTTTGGTGTGAATGTTTCATATTCATATTTCTTTGTAATTTATGCAGTACATTTAACCTTAGTTGTAATGTTCAATGATGTATTTGTAAATCAGGGTCAATTAACACCAATTAATATCATAATCCAGGCAAACAGCTACAATATACTGCAATGTGGATTTCGACTCTTAAGTATGGCCCCTAACTTTACACTATCATAAAAAGCACTGCCTCTCAATGACAACTGCCTCTAAATCTACAGCCATCCAACCTGCTCAGTGTAAGTGTCTGTTGTGCAAATCACTAAATGCCAATCTCAGTCACAAGTGAAATTATAATTTAAATATATTATAATTTCCTTATTTGGTAAATTTCCATCTCTACTATAATTTAGTGTCTTGTTGTCTTGAAAATCAAGATCCACACAGAATATAGGAGTGATATATGATTGTGACTCATGACTCAAGTATTACCACAAGACAGTATCTCTTTGACTCACACATGGAGCACAGTATTCAGAAATTTAGAAAAAGGAACCTGTTGTTGAGTCGTAAGAAGACGTCACACCCTCCACTGCCTGCCCATGACATCAATCTGCTCTGATCTCTGACAGTATGAGCCAGCCTGATTTTGGGAGGGGTCGGCTAAGGAAACTTCATGTGGTGTGCTCTGATGTCTCATCTTCATATTAAATAATAACAAAGATCGGCCTGCATTAAGTGCAGCCACTGCCCATAGTAAACCCTGATGGAAACTCTACATAATGTGTGAGTGTCACTGCAGGGCAGGGCCATTATGTCACCCCAGTGTAAGCCATCAGATGTGTTACTGCATGCAGATGTTGCCATAGGTACACATAGACGCCTGCTCTCCATCGCAGCAACAGCACTTCTTTCTATTTTTCATGAGCCCAGTTGGTTGCCAGGGTTTTTGTTTCCATGGCCACGCTGCAGTCTGATGCAACAAAACCCAAAACCCCCCTTGGCTGCTTTGGCGCGATACCAACCCAGGGAGCACTACAGCGCTATAGGCTGGCACACTGACTGACTGACTGACTGACTGACGTTTCCAGCCAGCCACAGTGCCAGCTGAGCTAACAGTATACACAATCCTAACCTCCTTCCACAATCGCTAACTGACTGGCTACAGTTCAGCGCAACACTTCATACAGTTTCATAACATCAATGATTCAGCTTTTTTTTAAACTCTTGATGGATCTGAAGGAATGTTTTGGACAGAAAATTACACTTGTGCCTACATGTGTGTGTTTCCTGTGTGTTTGTTTCCTGGTCAAGGACAACAATTCCATTGGGAAAATATGTCCTGAAAATCTAAAAAGTTAGATCTGTGAATTTAACTACTGTGTTTCTCTTTCTGATCAGAAGACAAATCACGATGCTGCCTGGAGCAGAATTTATGTGACGTTAGCCCCATTCACACTGCCATTTGGATGCGGGGATCCTGCACCGATTCCCCTCCTCTGTCTCGGAGAAGTGTCTGTCCTCCCGCCTGTCCTATCGACTCATCATCTCATTTCTGCCTGAAAAACAGCGTCTGTCACCGGCAAAAAACTTTAACTCATTGAGTGTATGTGATTAGGGCTGGGACGACGTAGTTGACGTAATCGACGACATAAATTTGTCAACATGAATAATTTGCAAAAAGTAATCGCTAGATCAATCGTTTGGGACAGCTCTATATGTGATGAAAATAAATCTCTGTGACGGGCAGCCCTCTGGACCAAGACTTTAATGAACTTTCCCCCAGAAAACAGCCTTTCGTCCCCGCGAGTGACCAGTCAGACAGCATCCAGTTTACTGACGCCGATTATGTAATTATGTAATTTAGCGTGAAAAAGGTAACTTTATTACTTTCCGGGATGTTTGGTGGGTCAGGATCTCCATCACAAAACATTATAACAGCATCCATATGATTATAAACTGTCCACGGGTTTAGATTGACAGGGGGGACACCGGGGAAACACCTTGAAAACACATCGACATCATCATGACGTGTACCGTCACGCCTCTTTAGGAGCCTCAGCGCCAGCTTTCTGTGCGAATTACACGGCGGTTCGTCTTTAAGATGGAGATGCTTGGCTCTGTGTGAATCACCATCGGCGGAGAATTGGCAAACCACCGCTGCGGCGTTAATGCGTCTTCTCCCGTGTTAAAATGGCAACTAACTACTGCTTCAACCACGCATTAAACTGCACTACTGAAATGTGAAAGATGCACTGCTTGAGGACAAGAAAGGGGAAGACTATATCCTCCTCTGTAATAATAGCTGCCAGTTCCCAGTAGCAAGGTTGGTCCATCACCAGTGGCTGACAGTCATCGACTACTGAGCCCTGTGGTATTGTGACAACGTGATTTAAAAGGCATCCTACCAGAGAGCATAAAAAGAGTAGTGTACCCCGTCAGTGTTGCCATTATGGAAGAGGTGTTGTAGTTTGTGATGTGTGGGAGAAAAAATGAAAATGTACAACTTTCTTATTGATCCTGCCCAGTTAGGCGAACCCAAGATGCTTGGTTAAATTGGTTGCAGCTGTTTTTATTTCTGCAGGTCACAGTGTGTATCTCTGTTCACCCTGCCATTGTTCTTTGCAATTTCTTAGCTTAGCTTCCTCAGTATAGCTAGCAGACTAACTTTGTTTAAAGCTTCTGAGGCTAAACATAGTGAAGTTGTCGTCAGTTTTTCAGATATCGGTATCGATTTATTGTTAAATGATTGTTGATTTTTGCACAATCACTGTATCGATTGCTTTTGTTATTGTGGGCAAAATATCATGTCATATTTTATTATGAAAACAGTGGTTTCTAGGGGTGAACACCATCACCACCAACTACAACAATATCATTATCCAGCAGGGAGAAATATGTTGAAATAAATCTTGGAAGTACAAACTGTTTATTTTCCTATATGTATTGTAAATGCATTATTTAATAGTTCATTGCCCTCAAAATAAGACCTGACTAAAATAAAAAGATAAAAAGTTTTCTATAAAAAACAAACTGACTGACTCTGGTCTTTCAATTAAATGCATCTTCATTAGATATTAGTGGATGATATAGCAGATGAAAATGCAGCTGGCTAGTCTTACCTGGGTTGTTTGCTTCTCCCTCTAGGACCTGCAGCTCAGTGCACTCGGCAAGGGAGTGCTCCAAACATAGCTGCAGGAAACGAGCCTGGGTCCGGCTCACCCTCTTCAGCAGGGACAGCAGAGCCACCGTCTGCTCACACTCGTTCCACCCCTTGAACCAGCTTGCTAGCACGCCCACCTGATCGCGAAACATCATGGTCTGCAAGGCAGGGTGAAGGCTGACAGACTGTGGTGGTGCCGGGCTGGGCTGGGCTGAAAGGTGTGGGGAGCAGAGAGCAACCTCCCCCAAACTTTACACCAGTGGTTTGGGTAAAACTGATGGGAAGATTGCCGTTGGACTTATCAGCTGACTGTTGATGTCTCTTAACACAGTTGGTGAGGTTCAGCGGAAGCACTGTGATGCCATTCTTAGCTCTGTTCGTAGCTAGGACAGCAGGCCTTCTGGTGTCTCGCCCACAGCTGGTGTGGGATATATTCCTGCTGGAGGGGTTTTATTCACCGCCGTCTCCTGTCTGATAATCTCTGTTCCTTTGTGAGAAGGAGGGGTGCTGTGAGGTGCTCTTCTAGCTCGGCATGAGGGTATATGAGCTGCTCAATGCTGCTTAGTTGCTCCCAGAGGAATTGTTATTTGATGAGTCAGCTTTCTTCCAGCACAGTCTGTGTCACATCAGCTTCAGTCTCACGGGCATTTTTTCTTCAGGGAATCCCTCCTATGCCTGCAGGAGGATGTTAGAAGTTAGAGGACGAGGAGGGGGGGGGACCCACATTTAACAGACAATGCTCTCTGGGGCTCTCTGTCTCCCTCTCTTTCACACATATGCAATGACTTTTAAGACAGCGCGACTACAAATGCGACAGTCTCCCTGTTGCTTCACCTCTGCAGACTTTGTGTTGCTGCAATGGGGGGAAAAACAGCCTTCAAAAAACTCATACATGCATTTATAGGTCGCCTCCTCGCCGTCGCTTATGCGCATAGGCTTGTGGCATTCACCGCCGAGACAAAAATAAATACATTTTGCTTTTGGTATCCACCCATTCCTAAAAATACAGCTGTCGGTAGTAGTGGCGCTGCATCCCGAAATTTTCCAAAGAAAGGACGCCGGGGTATCGACGGCGGTCGCTGGCAGGGTTGTGAGCTGTAGAGACGTTAGCAGCGACTTCTCTACGTTATTTTAATGACAAGTTACTAGTCATTAAAAAAACAGCTGTATTTCAAACCGAGGACAGGCAGTTATGGTGGTGGTGGCGGTGATTTTTTTAGCCGAAGAAACACCGAAGAGTAAGCTAGGAGCAGACTCCAGGTTTGAGGGCTGAGCGTTAGCCGCTGTCTAAAACTGTCACTTTGCTTCATCAGCACACAGGGAATGACCGTTGGCGGATATGTGTGTGTGTGTGTGTGTGAGAGAGAGAGAGACAGAGAGAGAGAGAGAGAGAGAGAGAGAGAGAGAGAGAGAGAGACCGAGCAGCTTGTACAAAGAAAAACGTATAACTATAACCTTGTTTGTATCTGTATCCACTTTCATATCTATCTTTAACTTCACCGAGGACTGGTCGTGTAAGAACTGCGACTTTGACGTAAGTTAACGTTAGCAAAGTTCCCAACACCGTTAGCTTAACACTGAACACTGACGGCTATGAATTCCCAGTAACCGTCGCTATTAATTTCAATGGAAAGGCGTTGGATAACTGGTTAGATAAGGAGGTTTCAATATGAAGGCTGGTTCGGATTTTTTTTGGTTTGTTTTTGTTTTGTTTTCTTGGATAAATTGTCAAGCTCAAAAGCAGAGTGGACAAAACGGCGAAAAGAAGATTTAAGAAACTTCAGTTTGTATGTGTGAATTGTGAAAGAGACGGTTAACGTTACATGTAACGGGCTGGATGGTTCTTACCTCCTGGCGCAGTTAGCATCGTTGGGTTTATCTCAGGACGGGCGACAGGCTCAGCTTTTTTGGGGAGCGGTGCCCCTTCACTCCGGGTCCGTGGGGTTTGCCATCTTGACTAACTTTTCTTCTGTCTCTCCCCAGCAGACTGGCTGCTCTGCTGCTCTGCTCGAAAGCACCACGGTCAAGCCAGACGGGACACCGGGTGTAACTTCCTGTGTCGAAGATTTCAAAATAAAGCCCTGCAGTGCGGCTTGGTGCAAGGTTTTTGTTTTTTGTTTTTCAAATTTCTTCAAGTAACTATAATGTAGATTATTGTAATGTGGTATTTTAAGATGGAGTCTTTACTAAAAAATACTCTAAAAGATCATGTCATCCTATAACCAGGAATACTGCATGTGTACAAATTTAATATGATTAAGACCAAGATTAAGATAAGCTTAAGTTAAAATACCAGAGAGAGAACTTAATTTATCCCAAGGCAAATTGTCCTGTAACGATTGCAGTACAAAGTAGGCCTCGGAAAGACTGCAAATGCAAAGAATGCAAATCTTACTGACCCTGACCCTGCTTACCTAACCCTAACCCTAAGAAACTACGATAAATAAGCACAATTTCCTATTGTGAAACACTTTTGTGTTATTTGATAAAACTGTGGCATTTGAATCAGAGATTGCAAAGGAATTTTCATAGTTGTGGTTCAGGAAATCTCTTTAAGAAGGCAGATTACATGCAACACTAGGCCTACAACGAGACAATGCAGCCAGGCAAAGCAGCCACCATGCACTAATTTATTATGTGTATATATATATATATATATATATATATATATATATATATATATATATATATATATATATATAGTTATCATAAATAAAAAATATTCACATTCAAAACAAAAAAATGTTAACTAAACCTTCAATCTTACTATTTTGGTGCTTATTGATTTGTGCGACCTCTGAAAGCTGTTTCCCAAAAAGTCAGCGCTATTATTTTGAAGGCAGTACCGGTCAACTTCCGGCTACGTTCCGGACGCTTTGATGCAGGGAGGCTCGCGCTGCTCGTTTCCACATGCTAATCATTAACAGCGGAGCATTACGTCAGGGGCTTGGCAGCGCGAGGAAGCACCAAAATAGAGAGAGAGAGAGAAGGAGAAAGAGAGGAGGGGGAGAGGAGGGACGAAACTGTAAGAAAAGGAAACGTTTCCATTGTTAATAAAGTCCGCAGAGATGGAGATCAATGTTTGAACATCACATACCTTCCCGAGCAGCGGTGGAAAGTACACTTGTGAAGTTTACTTTTACCTCAATCCTCCCATTTTCCCTTTCTTTCTACTTCTACTCCACTACCTTACACTTCAGATGGAATTATTATACTTTTTACTCAACTACATTTAGGTCAAAGTTTTAGTCAGGCTACTAGTTCTTTGTCGATCATAATTTTACATTTCAAAACATATGATGAACTCTATTCATAGTAAAGTTCCCACTCCACCTAAAATGTCTTTGCTCTATTGTAACTTAACCTGGATGCAGTTGTAGAATTATTCAGATAATCTAACTGAGTAACACAACACGGTCAAATTACTTCATTACGGCATTACATTAAATCAAAACCGTTCATTCAAGAGGAAGTAAAGTACTTTAATCAGCTGCAATCCATCAGTATATGGGCCTCCAGTGAGGAGGACTGTATACTGACTGTACTGACCATAGGACTGTAACTAAGTACATTTACTCAAGTACTCTACTGAGGTACAATTTCGACTTACTTGCACTTTACTTAATTTTTCAAAAATGTTCTGCTACTCTATACTACCATATCACTACATTTGAGAGGCAAACATTGTAGTTTTAATCTGTTTGATCATTTTGATTACTAGTTACTTTGCAGAGTACTATCCGTATGGGTGACTTTCACTTTTACCAAAGTAATATTCTAGCAAGATATTATAGAGTAGTACACCTACTTTTACTTGACTGAATACTTCTGACACCACACACTACTGGAAGGTATTATTGAGTATTGTCAGATGGCCGTATGAGGGACTTTGAAGATAAAGATTATATTTCTTACAAATAAATGTGGCAATTCTTACACTTTAATAAGCATATGGAAGCCACCTAGATCAGTTTTAACGACATATACACAAAGGCCATTGTACTCTTCATCTTTGTTTTGTCAGCCTATACATCTGCACTTTAATCTGAAGGTCAAATGCAGGTATACAAAACAAACAGAGCAGCCGAAATAATGGCCTTTCAAGATCATGCAGCATTTTTCTTTTTTTCTCTCTTTTTTTTTTTTTTTTTTTACATCAGTCTGGACTCTCCCTAGACCTCTCCCATTGACTTTTTCACCCTTCAGTGGGTTTCAATGCATTCAATGTCTTTTCCTGTTATCCCTCCTGTTAGTTGTTCCTGCTCTCAGTAGTCAGCCACAGAGTGAACTTCCTCCAGCAGAGGGAGCTCACAGCAGTCCAAGATTTTGAAGGGGGTCTTTAAACATTATCAGAATCTGACTGATGATGTGATCTTCAATAAGATTCCAACAAATCCCCAAAATGCAGAATACCCTAGATGAAAGGGAGAATAAATGAATGAAAGCCTTATAGGACCCAGTCAAAGTAACCAAAGAAAGCCACAGTGGTGCTTCATGGATCACTAAAGTACTTCATCAATGAGGAAAACCTCTCATCAAATAAACTCCCACCAGGGACACCTCAGCTTTTCTTTTCTTCAATTTTCTTTTTGTTTCCGTACAGTTTGCCACTGAAATATAGTGGCAGTTTAGTTTGCTTTTATTCTTCAGTTTTCAGGTTTTACTCCTCGATATCATACTGTCTCCAATAAAGTTGAAGATATAACAATAGATGTTGTGTAGGGAAACTGTATTTTGTACTAGTATGTGTGCAACACTTCACGGGTTATATGGACCATATGAGAGATTGAAAGCTTTATCTATTTAATGTATACAAAAACAAACAAACAAAACATTTTTACTGTCAGGTTTCAGCAGAATTAAATGTTCCTCGCATAAAAACATTGAAAATCCGCAATTTCAAGGTTATCATCTTTTAAAGAACAGCATAATTTTTTTTTCTCATAGAATTCTTAATTGAAACTATATGATTGTCAAGGTACATTTTTTACAATTAGAGCAAGAAAAGCTTTTTAAAAAATGGTCACTTTAACCTATAAAAAAGGTAGACTCTGATTGTACTGTTACAGCTGGCTTATTTAATTTTTATTTTTTTTAACAGTGAGAGAAAGAAAGACTTGCACACATAGATAGTGTATTTTTAAAAAATATATATTATTATTTGTTTAACACAGACTTGATTGTTAGATTAAAGTTGCTTACATTTTTTTTTTTTTTTCCTATCATCATAAACTCTTCACTTATCATTCTGGTAGATTCCAGTGACATTATAGTCAGTAAATATCAGCCTATTGTTATTAGTAAACCAAAGTCTGGAGGTAAATACAGTGATCTAGCTCCACCTAGTGGCTCGTTCACTGAACTACACCACCTGGAGTTTTAAAACTGAAACACTCAACATAAACTCAAACATTTTAAACAGCAGGAACATGAACTGAGTTTCTCTGGAAACACACCGGAAGACATTTGTGTGTGTGTGTGTGTGTGTGTGTGTGTGTGTGTGTGTTTAACATTCTAATCTCCTGGAATTACTCTCATGATCCTGCCGCGAAATAATGTAACACGCTGACGGTTTCGGTCGGACTGTTCTGTGAGAGAACAGGAAGAAAATACACTCCCAGTTTTAAAAAAGACAATACAGATCACACATGTTTGAATGTGGACGCACGATGATGAAGACTGGAGGGATGTGAGTCTGCTTACAGCGACTGATCGACCGGGTCACGTATCACACGTACTGGATTGGAAATGACAGGAAGCGACTGATCAGGAAGCAACATTACACATCAGATCTCCGCCTCCGCCCTGCTGCTGCTGCTCTCACTGAGCAAGTGAAGCTCCCCCACACACACACACACAGACTTTCATAGTTTTCTTTAAAGAAGAAGAGAAGTCGCGATGAAGCTGGTGGTCGCCCTGCTCCTCCTCCTCCTCCAGGTGTCGGGATCAGCAGACGGCAGGTGTTTCTGTCAGGTGAGCCACTGCTGTCACTCATCATGAACTTTGCTTTTCATTCTGTTGTATTGGTACTTTCTACACTCAGTAGAAGACATCTACTTTGTTCTGTTTGAATGTCACACTAAAAGGTAAATGCCTGTTTTGTGTATAGGTGCATATAATAGGCGACAGGTGTAAAAAAAAAAAAAAAAAAATCACCTGGAGATCAGACAGCCGCCTCCACTAAAGAGTCAACCACATCAGTGGGTCAAACATGAGGAGAGAATTTCATTATACTCTGTTTGACATGTGTGCTTGATGAAAGGTGCACATTAGACCTTAAAGTAAACCCACTGGCACAGTGCTGTTGGGTCAGTTCTCTATAATTGATCTCTAACACTTCGTTTTACTGGTTCCAGTTTCATGTTAACCCGGCGATATGAAGAAGCAACATATTTGAAATCTACTTTGAAATGACTCCCAAATGACCCCAGTGATCACCTCAGACTTTACCGGAAATTAACCTGATGTTATTTCTTTTCTTTTGCCATTATTACTGCCAGCTACTTTCTGTCGAACTTCCAGTTTAAATTTTTGATGAGGAAAAGTCTTGCCTTTGTATGTGGATCCTGTAGATCAAAGCTCAGTTTCTCTGAGATGAATGTTCGGAAGATAATCCGTGTGTTTTGTGTTTTTCCCGTCTGACGCAGGTCACAGGGGATCTGGAGGACTGCGCCTGTGATGTGGAGACCATCGACGGCTTCAACAACGACAAACTGTTCCCCAAACTTCAAACTCTACTGGAGTCTGACTATTTCAGGTTCTACAAGGTCAGACACAGCACACACGCGCGCGCGCGCACACACACACACACACACACACACACACACACACAGCGTTTAGATTACCCACTCTTGTTGTCCGCAGGTGAACCTGAACAAGCCGTGTCCGTTCTGGACGGTCAGCAGCCACTGTGGTCTGAGGGACTGTGCGGTGAAGCCCTGCTCTCCTGTGAGTTCCTCCTCGCCTGTCTCATCAGCTTTATTCACATCATTCTGACTGAAACTCTGTCTGCCCACAGAACGAGGTGCCAGAGGGGATCCGGTCGTCCACCCACAACAAGGTGAGTCCGTCGGGATCGGCTTCAGGCTGTTTGCACTCAGCCAATACAACAAACTTTAGACCTTTCAAAAACACTGCATCATCATCATCATCATCATCATCATCATCATCATCATCATCTGAAGTTCAACATCACATCACCAGCTTGGTGATAACCTATAATAGTGTGTAAGGAGAAATAGGAAACAAGGTCTTTCCTCCTGGTTTCACCCCTCAGTGCTGCTTTCAGTTTACATTTTCTTGCCGAAATTTTAATTAACAAGAGTAGATAATGATTTCACTGTGTAAACAGTTTATGATCAACTACAGGAAAAATATGGCACTTAAACAAACATCGACTGAGAGAAAATGTATGCAATCATTTTGTTTATTAATATGTGTGTGTGTGTGTGTGTGTGTGTGTGTGTGTGTGTGTGTGTGTGTGTGTGTGTGTTCAGTATTCGGCAGAAGCAAACGAGCAGCTGGTTGAATGTGAGCAGGCGAAGCACCTTGGAGCTGTGGATGTCTCTTTAAGGTGAGTCGATCTAGATGATAAAAGATTAATTAAGAGATCAACATTAAAGGCATTACACACATCAATACTTATAGATGTGAATGAATATGAACGTCACTGGTATCACTACAGAACATGTAGAGATGCCACAACACCTGAAAATGATGTTCTGATAAAACTACCGCATGCCAACAGCTTTAACCTCCTGTGTGACCTTTGACCTCCAGGCGTGTGCAATAATGTTGACTGTTGTCCTTTCCAGTAAGGAGACCAGAGAGGCTCTGCTGAACTGGAGCAAGCACGACGACGAGTCCGAGCGCTTCTGTGTGGTTGACGGTAATATTCAGTCCAACAGCCGAACAAATGACAGACAGAACAAACAAACAAAGATGCAGATGGATTTGTGACATTTAGGCACACTTTGCCGTATTCCAGATGCAAGTTGTAAGATGAGAACAAACAAGTTTAGGGAACATGAACGACACCAATTTTTTCATGAAAATCTAGAAATTTGAAAAAAAAATTGAGAGAAAATAATATTTTGTCGGAAATATGATACACTGTAGTTAAGGAAACACAATGTTAATTAGATATTTAATGTTTCTGGGGACTTAATTAAAAATTTAATTGTAAAAACATAATGGAAGGAATGTTTTTAAGGAACATAATTGAAGAGTAAATGAAATTATTTGACCGTAATATATAATGTGTTTTTAAGGGAACATGTACAGGTTTTTGGAAATTAAACAATATGTACAGCGGAATGTAAAATGCAGCTTACTCCAAGGGGCTGAATGTTTTTTATAAATCTTTAGGGAAACATTACTGAAATGGCAAAAAGTAATTTGTGAACCTAATATAAGGAATAGTTTAGGGAACATGATGAAGAGCGATGTAAGACCACAAAGAATGTATGAGTTTGAGGTAATAACAAATTGTATTTAGATTCCATAACACCAAATCTATTGCTTGTGAAGCACTGCACTCAACCTTGATGGATTATTACTACACAAGTGTCTGTTGTGTGTAAATATTTTACTCCCAATAAATCAGACCATCCAGCTGCTGCGTCACATGTTCCTTCACCTTTAACTTTCTTAGATTTGGATCAGACTTTGCTGACAGTAAACATGTTGCAATAGAGACTCAGGGCTGACTAAAGTGTTGCTGTTTCCCAGACGAGCAGTCACCGGACTCTCAGTACGTCGACCTGCTGCTCAACCCAGAGCGCTTCACGGGCTACAGAGGACCAGAGGCCTGGCAGATCTGGAACAGCATCTATGAGGAGAACTGCTTCAAGTAAACACTCGCAGCTGAAAACAGGGAGCTTCCAATCTAAAACACAGTTAAAACGAGAGTCCACATTCGTGCTTAGCAGCTCTATGAGGCTGTAGAAGCCAAATGTTAATGTCAGCTTGAGGGGAACATGGATGTTTGTGCAAAGCTTCATGTCAATCCATCCTATAGTTAATGAGATAGTTCCACTTTGGACCAAAGTGGAAAGCATGGCATGAATGTGGTTTAGCCCAAGTCAAAAACATGAGTAACCTGAGTAACGTCACTTACCAAGAGAAAGGCTTTTAAACAGGACGGATGTTCATTTCCTGCCCTGAGCACGACTGCTTCATTCGTCAGTTAGATTTCTGAGACTTGATAGGACATGTAAGCAGAGGTTTGTGTTTTAACTTCACTCCTCCTCCTCCTCCCCTCACAGGCCGTATACTGTCAGACGTCCACTTATTCCCAACTCGTTCCACAGCAGCTCAGGAAGTGAAGGTAAGTGGTCTCTGACGTCATCTCGCACCATCTGAGCTGTCAGTTTTATCCCTTTAACGCTGGTTTTATTTGTCGCAGCGAGGACCTTCTATAGCTGGCTGGAAGGTAAGATGACTATCACCTGAAGAAGGTCGACACAGTGGGGTGTTTGTGTGCGGCGTCCTGTCAGCTCTCTCTGGTTGTGCCTCTCTCAGGTCAGTGTGTGGAGAAGAGGGCCTTCTACCGGCTCATCTCAGGCCTCCACTCCAGCATCAACATACACCTCAGCGCCAGATACCTGTTGGATGGTGAGACATGTCAATCAGCCATTTATTCACTCTATTCTCAAGAATCAGGATTTCTTTGAGACAAAACTTTTACAGTATCCTCGACTGAGGCAGGCGTCTGCTGCCGGTTGCTCCATGTTAAACTCAGCGTTCCTCCTCTCTCTGTTAACCCCTCCAGACAGCTGGTTTCAGAAGAAGTGGGGTCACAACGTGTCAGAGTTCAGACAGCGTTTTGATTCGGAGCTGACGGCCGGCGAGGGGCCCAAGAGGCTGCGCAACCTCTACTTCCTGTACCTGATAGAGCTGCGGGCGCTGGCCAAAGCTCTGCCGTTCTTCCAGCAGCCGTCCTTCCGGCTGTACACGGGCCGACCGGAGGAGGACCAGAAACACAAGGAGCTGCTGCTGCACATCTTGCAGCTGGCCAGGTCAGTCCGAGGCCCGGTGCTGACACCAGAGCGGGCGGTCAGGAGGTTTAGATCACGTTCTCCAGTCAATATTCAGTCTGCTCGAGTATAATGCAGAAAAAGATGCTGGATTTATGATGATTAAATTCTCAGAGAAACTTATCATTAATGTGTAAAATACTCTGCACCGGCTACTTATCTCTGTCAGAAGTGTGACAAACGCTTAAGTGATCGCTGCAAAAAAGGTGTGTATATTGGCCGAAATATCAATATGGTTTTTCATTCCCAAATGTCAGAATCATCAGCTCCAAAAATGACAAATGAAACGGTCCGGCTCTCATTTCTTTTCTCAATTTTTATGCAGTTACTTTTGACTTTAGTTCAAGTTTCCTGTGAAATCTGTGCTTAATGGTTCATTTTACTAAAGCACTAGGAGCGGGAGCCCCCTAATGTCATTGAATGTCACGATAAGGTGTCGTCACTTCTCTTTAATGTGGTTTTATTGTGCTACCGCCGTATTTATTGCATGACTAAAAACTCAACTTTTTTCCTCCAGGTCGTTCCCGCTGCACTTTGATGAGACGTCTCTGTTTGCCGGGGATGAAAAGGAAGCGGCCAAACTGAAGGTCGGCAACCGTTTAAAACTCAGTTGAACGTGTAAACTGTGGAAACAAAGTCACGGACAGACTGATGACTTCAGTTGAAGTGAATTAAAAGATAATACTACTGAATTAACCAAACAAGGCTGTTGCGGACATGGCAAGACTGCTTTCGAAAGCTTCTTATCCCTAAAAATCTGTATAATCTCAGCGGAAACAAGACACTAAATATTTTTCAACACTCCAGAAGGTATTTTACCTTTCACATGCAACATGATGACATACTGAAAGTGTAAAAGGTGATGACCTTAAAGACAGAAGCCTTAACTCTCAGCTGCAAAAGAATGAATGCTTTAGCTTTTGTGTTTTTTTGGTGTTTTTTTTGTCAGTCATCATGCCAACAACCATCTCCCACAGCTTTTTTTTTTTTGCGGCTGCCCCTGGGTGGTACACTTTCACAGGGAAAAGTTTATATACCCATTTAGTCACTAAACAAGAGAAGAGAACTGACTAAAGGACTCGTTCAGTGTGTTTTAGAGCCAAGAATTCCCAAAGGCTGATCGATATCCTTGATTGTTCTTGCCATCGAGAGAGATTTTATGTCTTCATTGCTGGGAATCTATGGCGTTTAGAGTGAGTTCACAGATTCAGTCCAGACTATTATTGGAATATTTACCGAAGTTGCAACATTGATTAAGTCACACAGGTCCAGCCTACCTTTCTTTAATTAGAACTCCAGTGCTTACGTATTTCTTCAGCCTCAAAGTGAGACGAGTCTGATTTCCTCTGCTGTGTTAACATCAGGAGGACGTCAGACTGGCCTTCCTCAACATCTCCAGGATCATGGACTGCGTGGGCTGCTTCAAGTGTCGACTGTGGGGGAAACTGCAGGCGAGTGCTCCCTTACAATACGATCTGCTGTCAGTCAAACGGTTTATTATGTACGTTGTTGTGCTTTGCTGCTTTGTTGTGATCTCTGTCGCTCTCTCTCTCTCTCTCTCTCTCTCTCTCATCAGACTCAGGGATTAGGAACATCACTGAAGATTTTGTTTTCAGAGCGACAGATTGAAGCTCTGCCTGCATCCAGCGACCAGCGACCCAGTTTCCAGCTCAGCCGGCAGGAGATCGTCTCCCTGCTCAACGCCTTTGGAAGGTGAAAGAGTCTGTCGGCATCATGTGTGAACTTCTGTCGTCTGTAAAATAACTAACTTTTATTTTCAGAGAAAGTCAGAGCACCCACTGTGCTCTGAATTCTCTTTACAAACAGGGAAAACAAACGCATGCAGTAGATTAGATCCAATATGGAGCAATTTTTGACTACCAGAGAATGACTAGCGTAAGTAAGGTAAGCACGGGAAAGGTGGATCCTGATGTCTGTTTGCTTTTTTGTAGGTCTTCCTGTTGATGGTCTGCTAATTCACACTATTTTACTGTTGCTGTCAGCCAGGGAGCTGTAGTTAGCTGGGGACGCATCACTGCTAAGATAAAAATGTTTGTTTATTTTTACAGTGATTTAAGAAGATCAATTATACAGAATAAAAAAAAAAACACTATTAAAAATGGGCTTAAAACATTTTTACATTATATAAATCAAGTTCAACTCTTGCTATTCCCTTCAAAAACACGTTTTTAGTGAGGCTTTGAAATCTTTTTTTAGTTAAGTTGCTGTGATAAAAGGAAGACATGGCATAATCTCTTTTACACTTGACTTTAATAATTGACTATAATATTCAGTTCAATTCAAATGGCTTTATTTGCACCAGAGAGAGAATTTTGGAGGCATGTAGAGTATAAATAACACGTAACACACTGCAGGAAAAAAAGTCTAAATAGATACAATTTAACCTAAATTAAACTTTTTTAATTAAGAGATGAGCCAAAGCTAACATAAATACTGTAGAATATAAAATTAGATTCACATTCTATCCGTGTAAACACTGCTGGTAATGGCAGTGTGAGCTGAAATCACGTTTCTGTTACTGTTTCCTCTTGTGTACACCTGCCGCCTCTGATTACTTACCTCTTCATGAAATATCCCACAGGATTTCTACAAGCATCAGAGAGCTGAAGAACTTCAGAGCGCTGCTAGCAGAGGACCAGTGATGTTGTCGGGGAAACACCCATCGACTCGAGTCCTAACATCGGAGTTCAGCATGACGAAGGATCAGCTCTGAGTTTATCTTTCTGTGGTGAATGAAGTCACACCTCTGCCAATATTTAAACATTCTTCCAGGTGTTTGTTTTGTGTCTTAATGTGTTTTGTTGAGTGAAACTGTAATAGTTTCAGCTGTCAGGAGAGACTAAGGAGAACATGCCTCTTTATATGAAAACATGCTTTGATTAGTGAATCACCATTACAGATAATTTTCATGTTTGCACTGATTGCTAGTTTTATCTAAATCCGACACATTTCAGCCCCGTGGCCTGTTGTGGAGTATTTTTATGATTTTGTGGCATCCTGAGGATGGCGCTGTTTGTAAAGTTAACTCATTTTTACTGCTAAATGCAAAATCTTCAGCAATTGCTTTGGAAAATCAATGTCATGTAAACAAGAAAAAATTTTTTGGAGTGTCAAAGTGAGGATCTGAGTCGGAATTAAATTAATATATTTGTCTAATTTATAGATGATTTTTAAAATAAATATCACACGTTTTCATAAGAACATGACCTGTGTGTGTGTGTGTGTGTGTGTGTGTGTTAACCCACTTCTATCAGTGGGTCTTGCTGGGTTAATGGTGCGTTAAGGTACACCTCGAGAACACAAACTTCCATGTTTATCTTCACATGGTAGAGACATGTTTTTTATTGAAACACCTTTGTGTGCATCTGTCAGCACCGACACAAAAACATTGATTTACTCAAATGTATTGAGCTGTTTTGACACGGGTATACAAGGGTGCACATTGAATACCTCCTGCCTTTTCGGTTTGATGATAACAAATGAGGAAATGTAATTAAATGAAAGCCTGAGGCATGAGGGAAAAATGTAAAATACATAATCTAAATCTGTTTTAAGACTCAAAAAGCAGAGTGAAGAGTTGGAAAATGAAAAAATCAACTAATTATTAGCATGTATTTTGTTTGGAAGGTTATAGTAATTTCTCTCTCTTTCTCTCTGTCTTTTTTACGAGCCAATTTATCTCATTTATGTTCAAAGCACAAGATGAATTATCTTGCAAAATAAATGTATCCGTAAATATCCAATATTATTAATCATTTGAGCGGCGCAGTGTTTGAAAGTAAGGGAAACAGCAGATTATTCAAATATATATTGTGTTTTAAAAATAATTATTTAGAAGCTCATTTATCTTGCAGTCATACAATAATGAGCGTATCAATTGAATATTTTTTAAATATCAACTACTAATGAGTCATGACAACGTACGTTTTCAGCTTGGAGGTAAGGAAACATTGAAAAGTTGAATTTCTATAATTTAGATGCCTGATTATTGAATTGAACTATTATTTATTAACTAAGGGTTAGGGTTAGGGTAGTTTCAACAATGCAGAACTATATTATACATGATTTTTTTTTTTTTTAACTCACTGTATTTATATTTCTTTATTCAGGTGACTCGTCATGTTTACCGTTTTTCCCAGCCTGTAGTTGCGGTTCGTCCGACGGTCCCTGAAGGCAGCACAAAGCCTGCCCGCAGACAGAGAAGGGTTAAACTGTGTAATAGGATGAATGGATATTGTGGTGAGCAGCATCTGATTACACAGAGACGCCAGTAGGCACCGGAGGGGGGAAGACACTTATTACCTAACAGCCGAAAACTGTTTCTCAGTCCTCTCCGAAGAAGACAAACACACTATTCTCTATTCCTTCTCTTCTCTCGGGAAAACCAACTTAAGTTTTTTATCCGGGTTGGAGCAGGAAAAACAGTGAGGCGACGCTGAGTTTCCTCCAGGAGCACTTCAGGTCGGATCTTCTCATCGGATAAATGGCTGTGTGGGACCGACGGGTGACGGTGGAGTAAACTCGCAGAATGTCGCAGTTCGTGGAGGCTTGAGAAGAGGACTTACCGCTGTGTTTCTGAGCGAAGATCCACATCTGAGTGTGAAACTCAGCCTGAGAGGGGAGGGGAGGAGAGGAGAGGCGGTCAGACTCTGCTGCTGCTGCTGCTTTGGGCTTTGGTTCGTGACTCCAGGTCGGAGCGAAACAGGTAAGCGAGCCCACCTGTGAGCAGCCAGCACACGTTGACGCCCAGCCCGCTTGTAATGCTGTTTTTATATGCCGTTACACATTACTGTGTGTGTAACGTCAGTAACTTTCTCACAGTCGCCAGACCGAGCTGTCCTCAAATGCCCAAAACTGACAGTTGGTACCGAAGTTAGCTTGCACCTAGCTCGACGTTATTAGCTTCTACAGATTCTTGTCAGTGTATGAATAACGCCTCTGTTTTTATATTAAACTGTAACGAAAGTGGCTCGAGAAGTATCCCTCATTACAATAATATCTGGAATTTATTGATAATTTTGTTTTTGCAGTAAAGTTCGACCACGCCAAGAGCTAACGTTAGCGCCAGAGACAGGACTGCTAGCCTGTGTCTGCTCTTTGAAAACTACACACTCTTTATTATTTATCAAAATCTCCCAAATATAGACCTCAAAGTATACAGAACCTTACAGGGGTTGTTCTTCATTAAAGGTAATATTTTAAAGCTGCATTGGGGTATTTTTTACCAGTAGGGGGCAGAAAACCCCCCAAAACAAACTAACCTGAGTACAGCCCTGACATAGTTAGTTAGACTTAGCTTATCAAGCTGTTGTGGCTAACATTTAAGGGCCTGTGTCTTAATAGTGCTTCAAGTTGAAAATGTAGAGTAAGGTTCTCAGTCATCTTGGTCACAGTAATACTGAGAGTTATATTGATTAATTTCAACTGTCTCAAAAGGCGCTGGTGACGTCACTGTTTTTCTTTTTCCTGGCCATAATGTTTACCGTATTTTTTGTCTCCTGTGGATTATGTCACTCAACCTCCAATGTCAAATAAAAGACGAACGGATAGTAAACCGCAAAGAAACGGTGTCGATCATACAGCAGCGGTTGTCAAGAGACAAGACGCACATGCTGTGTTAAATCTCTGGCTTTGCTTGCACTTTTCTGTCTAAAAATGGATCTATCTAAAAACTAATCTATTTTCAGTTTCCAGATTTAATTAAACTTAAGGAATAGTTTATCAGCTTAACTTTTAGCTTCAAAGCTGCTTTGAGTGCTTTTTCACACACCGTTAGCTCATCAAGACTTTATGGCTAATAGTTTTGCTCAGTGCCCAGCAAATACTGAGCAACATTGCCATCCCATTGTAGTTATGTTTTTGTACATCTCACGAAGAACTCCTACAGTCCCTCTTCTTATAGCTCTCTTTTAGTCTCCACCAACTCTTGACAAAAATGTCTCTTAAGCTGCCGAACGATTTCTTTACCAGCTTGTAACTAAATGCGTCAGTCTGCTGCAGTGTGCTGTTGAGGTAGTGTACAGTTGACTAGTTTGTTTTGTGTTTATTTGCATATACCCAACACGCAAGTTGACTGTATAAAAATAGAACCTGAAATTTGAATAGTCTCAGTAAGACAACTGGTTACAACAAAATAAAGGAGTAGTACAGCAACAACTGAAGTGGTGACAGATCTAAGAAACCTAGATACAAACGTTCAATATTCTGAGCAGAAATAAGTTAAAAACAATTCCTCTGTGCAAGGTATGTGAAATGCAGGTCAAAGCAGAAGACTGATCCTGTCTTAGCAGGTGTAAATGAGGCCAAGTATGCCAATACAATAATTGAAGACAGAGGGAAGTGTGTTTTTCTTATAAAGCTGCAGAGTTGGGGGATAATTCTTTGCGGGTCTGACATGTTTAGTTACCTTCCTCTGTTAAACAGTGTCATGTGATTTAACTGTATTAATTAAGAGATCTTGTGTAATGGAAATGTAAGGTTTCACGCCCCTAAAAAGTAAATCGCGTCTGAATAAGGATGTATCTGCCACTTTTCCTCATAAAAGTAATGGAAAATGTGACTGATTGTGGCCTTTCAAAAATCCCTCTGATGTGTTCTAATTCACCATCATTGGTCATGTTTTCGGTTTTGTGTAATCATGGTCACATGGTTTCATTCAACAAAACAGCGAAGAAGCAACATTTCATGACTTTGGGAAAGCAGACCGTTTACAGACCTCAAACTATAAAAATTCGTTAAAAAGGCTTTGTGAATCGGATCGCCTGTTTGATGGCAAATGAGGATAATTACCATTTGTTTTCATGCTTTGTGTGAATGTTGAGTAGACATAAAACTCCTCTGAATAATGTCTGACCACTAAAGGTTTCATCAGATGATCTTTGACAGAAACCTAAGATTTTGGAGTTCCTGATAAGCAGCAGTAGTGTAGTACAATGAATAGAGGGGCGGGTCAGGCAGGCAGGTAGAAACTTTCCCCCAGCTTCAGACTTCAAATCCTGCCAAGCAAGTGGAATTTCATGTAGACATGAAATATGTCATTGCTGAACGTTAATTTCCGCCCAGTCTGCGTGCTCTCTTCTGGTTGGTTCACTCATCCCGTGCTTTTTTTTAAATTAAAACTTAACAAAGCGAAACAAAACTGACGTGAAAAACCTATGGAGTGCATCCCGGGACAGTAGGACAGTTGGGTTTCTTTTTTTACTTGTTACATTCAAAGAGTTATAAAACCCAGCTGAAGCCTTAACAATATGTGCATGTGCATTTTGTTCCCCATCACAATTTCTTACTTCATGATCATATGTTAGCAAACATTAGTATTGATAATTTATCATTAGGAAGGCATTTATGACATAAAAGGGTACCTTAAATAACCTGAAAGATGCAAAACTAGAGATTGTAGTATAGTACATTTCTTCTGTTATAGTATACGCCTCTAAAAACTTTTTTATAAAATTGATTTATATAAAAAAAACATTTTAATAGATCAGGAGGAATGAATGTAATAACATATGAACAAAGCGGAAGGAGCCTAGAAAGAATGACAAAAATAAGAATCTAAAAATTAATTTACTTCAGATGTCATATTCGGCGTATTTAAACGCAACAAATCCATACAATTGAGAAGCCATAATCTTCCTGTTTCGTATTTGGCCTTAAAAAATGATTTTAGCTCTATTTCTTAGAAACCTGCTTTCAGGAAGTTTTGGTTTAAGCTGTATAATGTTAGGGAATATAAATCCTGGGATTTCTCTGTTACATTTTCTAGACAGCGAGGCTTAACGCAGCCAGGCTGGAGTCAAATGTGAGCAGCAGGAGTAGAAGGTTCAGGATTAATCTTTGGCCGTATTGCCTGCGACATGCAACAGACTGTGCCAAGCCAGCCCTGCCGCCTGCGTCGCGCTTGCAGGCTGCAGGGCTGGATGCAGAGCTGGCATGGTGGCAGCTTTGGCCCAACATGGCCTCCCTGATGTGGTTATGGTTAGAGCTAGAGATGAGCTGGGAGTGCAACTGTGTGTGTGGGAACAAGGCTGAGTTGTCCTTTTCTTTCAGTCTGCTGTACTCCACCTCTCTTAGATCTGCTTTCGTTTTGTTGTCTGTCCTCGACTCGCCTCTACCACAGAACCATCCCATGGTTTGTTGTCAGTTAGACACAGAGCCTCGGGCTGTCAGACAGTATAGTAGTGAGATCACCAGAAGAGTAGGAGTGTGAAATGTTAATGTGAAGACCTGTAATTACATGTGATTCACAACTTTGAGTTCCTGACAAGATCAACTGTCACTTCATTGATTCAGGAACATGAGAAATGTTTTCAATAATGTGAAACTTCACAACAGTTATATATGCTTTGATAAGATGAGCAATTACGACTTATTATCATATGTATATGATAACCAAGGAGATGCAGAAAAGAAAGATCACTTGGTCTATCAGAGCTCAGGAAAAGATTACATTCCAGCTTCATTTTGATGATAACTGACCAGTGAAAAGTTTTTAGTCGTCAATCAAGAAGTCATGATCATTTTTTCTCCCTTAGCGTTCAGTCTTTTTAACTGTGACTGGATTCTGAACTATTGGGCAAATTTGCTGTCTCATAAAATGTCTCCATTAAAAGCATGGAATACAAAAATGAGACTATTCTTATTCCTTTAAAGGTTAAATATTTTTGTTTTGTTTTCATAATGTTTGTTTTTGAAGCTCCATGCAGTGTTCATCGTAATTTAAAAAGAGTGCATCAGTTCTGAGTTAAGCACTCGCATGAAAGACAAATGAAGTGAGTTGCCTTTCTTTGCACCACGCTTTGCCCTCAAACTGTTCTCTAATGTCTAACCGCATGTCATGATGCAGCTTTAATGTGTTTCTACATTATTATCATATGCCGTGTTCTTTACTAACCAGTTGCATTCACTGTTTGTGTTGTGAAGCGGATGGAGCTCTTGGCTCTGGTTCATGAAACCTTCAGTAGTTGTAAATTTAAATCTGTGATATTATATTTCTAATGATAGATACCCCAAGTCAGGATCACTACCACAGTAAGTGCCCCTTTATCCAGAGTTGATTTTCACAGTAAGGTGTCATATATATTGTCACGACTCAGTTGAATTGATATCACAACAACTGAAATAGAAATGGCAGAAATTTAAGACTTGTAAATGTAAATCAACTTAAAGAGTTCAAACTTGTTTGAGATATTGACCAGATATTGGTTTTCTCTCTCACAGTCTTAAAATAAACTTAAAATGCATAACATAATCAGATTCATAATCACTTTAGTAAATCAGCTCACGGCAAAATCACAATTTTAAAAGCTGACACTCCCTTCTCATCTCATTGCCCAGGCAGGTAATTTTAGAGGTGTGAGCTAACTGCTCTGACCTCTTCTAATGGAGGCCGCTGGTCTCTGGCTGTTTCATTAGCCGTCCACTACAGGCTCCATGTGTGGCATTTCACCACGACTCCCAGAATGTGCCACCTTCCAGCCACCATTGAGCCATATATCGGGCGACTGGCCCACTCTCATCTGAACACTGTTGGTCTGCAGGGGGATCTAACCGCATGCTGCTCTGCTGTCTAACGAAACCTCTCTGTGTGTTTTCCCTTTGCTGTCGCTTCTGCCTGAGGGTCCTCCTCTCCCTGTCTGTCCCTCTCTTCCTCTCAGGCCTGCGGAGACAAAAGACTGTCTTCTGTTTGGACATCTGTCCATATCTATTTTCGGCTTTGATAAGGTAAGTCCTGCTGTCTCTCTGGGCTGTATTCTTCCACAGTGCGTGCAGTGTTTTTTGTCCTGTGTAACACGTGGTTTGTGTGCTGTTTATGTTGCGTATTCAAGGCTCATCATTATATTTATTGTGCTCCTGTCATCTAATGACAGCAGTGTGACATTTAACAAGCTGCATTCGTGATTCACAGAATTGCACTTACCATTCCATTCCACATTTTTATTTGACTTTCACACAATGATTTCTGCTCACACCTCCCACAAACTACTTATAATCCTCTCAGGATCTGGATTTGTTATCTTTTTGTAAACTCAGTGATACCAGGTGATATCTAAGTCTTAAGTCTTTAAACATACTTTGAAATGTGATTTGGCATGAAAAGATGGGTATCAGACCGATGTAGTAAGAGGTTTTTCTAGCGAAATACAAGGCTTACTACTTATCAAAATCATAAGCTTCAATTTATACAGTGTTGAATATGTAAAATAAGGAACTACCTTTGTCTTACCTCACATTTACTCTATTCAGAAACAGATATTGGTGCAAAGTTTCCAGAACAGCTGCAATGTTTTTCCAGTTTGGAAATCAGAAGCAAAAGCATGATGCCTTGTGGTTTTGTCCAGTCAGATGTAGGAAGGGTTCACGTTGTCTTAGTGAAGAGGAGTCAGTAACCCATTCTTCAGCCTTTTCTTTAAATGACATGTGCCTCAAGCAGATGTCTCTGACGCCTCACATGCTCACAGGACGCAAAGTGAAACTGTCGTTTGTTTGAGTTGTGAGGGCAATGCTGGCAGTGTACTCTACATGTCAGTAGCAGCGTCCCCCAATATGCTGTTGTCTGTAATGTCATTTTTAAAAATTAGAATGTCATTTGGATGCTTTACATATTTGCGGTTTACTTAAGTGAAATTGATTATTACTTTCACTATTACTCACGGTTGATCTATCTGCCACGGCACCTTGGCCAATATTTTTTAATAGTTGGATGACAAGATTGATACCCCTGTCAGGTCTGCATGGTAAATATTAAGCCAGCACTAGTAGTTGGTGTGCTTACCTTAGCTGTAACGGGAGGAAATAGCTGCACACAACACGCCATAAAACCACAATGTTTTTACACTTTTAAATTTTTTCTTCTGTTTATTCAACTAACAAGACATTATGTATGAATCAGTTAGCTTTTGGGTTGCTCGTTGGAGGACTTTGATGCTTTTGGACAGAGCTAGGCTAGCTGTTTCCCCATTTCCAGAATTTTTGCCAAGCTAAGCTCACTGGCTGCAGGCGTAGCTTCATATATATTATAGAGACATGAGAATGGTATTGGTCTTCTCATGTGACTCTTGGCAAGAAAGCTAATCAGCGTATTTCACAAAATAACAGACTGTTCCTTTAAACTTTCATCTTACCTTTATTACACAAACTAGGATTGTTAATCGATTAGTCATGTCAAGACAATTCAACACAAAAAAGAAACCTTTTTGGATGTCAAGTGTAGTTAACAGTGTGATCCATACACATTGGCGTAAGATTTAAAGCTGCTGGCTGTGACGATGTTCAGAGACTTCTTCCTTCTTACTTTCTTATTTTTCTCGTCTTGACTCCTCACTCAGCATGTATCTGCAAACTTGGCAGTCGTGACTACACCGTGGGCTGAAGAAGCAGCGATAATCAAGTCCTGTTGGCATTTTAGAGAAGCATCAGCTACAGCTCAGCCTCACACTGCGGTGGGTTGTAACATAGAAACGGGTCTAATAAAACAGCTTGTGGGCGAGCTCATCCAATACGTAATTCGGTCGAAAACACTGTTACACTTCCAAACTTCTTTTGAGATAGATTATAGTCCTGTTTGTACCTTGGTTGCCATTTCAAGGGATAGATAGTTGATAGTACAGCACAACGATGGCTTTTTATGGCGGATTATGTGGTTTATTTCTGCCTCCAGCAATCATAATTTTGAGCATGGTATCATTTTCCTTTTTTCAAACAGCGAGTCTCTCATTTCGGAAAGAGACACAGCAGAGATCTGGTACACAGCTGTTTCTCAGGCCAGCTGTTGGCAGAGTAACTGCAGCTGGAGCAAAAAAAGTATCAAAAGATGCTTCTGTTTATACTGTAGATGTTAGAAGCTTCCAGGCCCCAAAGTGTGCCTACATACTCTCAGAATTTCTGCAGGAATGCAGGCATGCTGAAGCAGAGGAGCTTATAGACTTATACTCGTGCAGGCCTCCACCTGCTTGATATGTACAAACATATAGACCGAATCTGGCTGCAGCGAAACTGTTGGTGTACATTAATCAGATTAATGACCGTGAGTTTTCCAGTGGAGCTTATGAGGTCTGGACCAGCCTCTCTATCCGTCACTCCCTCCTCCTCATCCCTCTCTCAGCTGGTCTCTCCCCTCCTCCTCCTCCTCCTCCTCCTCCTCGTCCACACTGGCCTGACCCATTTCTCTGTAAACCAACAACCAGGATCCTCTCCTGTCCTGTCATGACTGTCTCTCTCTCTCTCTCTGTACCCACCCATCTCCGTAGCAGGCCTGGATTAGATGGTAGATACCGCCTTATTGTGTATTTGAGTGACATGATTTCATGTCTCTCTTTGATTGTCTTCTCTTTGTGCTTGTGAACTGAGATGTCTGGTTGTTTTTAGTTTAGTTAGTTCTTTATTCTTTAGATAGGGAAGTAAATCACAATTCAATGAGGAATTGCTCAATCAACTTGGTTTTATCATATGTTTAATATCAATGAACTTACAGGAGAATCCAGCCAATGGCGCTTTACTGGGAAGAGAATATGTGGTGTTAACTTTGGTAGTTTAGACTATAGATGTACAGCTGCACTACTGATTTACAGCTGAAAAAGGTCTTCAACTTCTTCAACTTCAAAATCTTTGAAGTTTTATGTAAGCAGAGCACTGACAAATACAGTAATAATATTTCAGACCATCCCTGCTGTAGGTTTGAAACGAGGTTGTTAAAGGTTTGTATCTTGTCAGCTTGGATTCCCAGTAGTAACAGTGTATTCACATGGAGACTCAGTCATGGCAAAAATAGCATCGAAACCTCAACAGAAACCTCTCAAACCACCCCTGCAGCAGTTGAACTGTATGCTCAGCATGTTCCCAAATATCCTTCCTTTGCCCATAATTTGCTACTACCGGTAAAGTTTTGGATGCATTAATACACTGATGCAATGCATTTAGTCATTTTGTTGAGAAAACTATTTTGAGATGAACATTCTAGACATAACGGTATAAACGGAGAGAGGAATCCTAGTCTGGAATCAGTTGTATCCAAGTGGACTACAATTGCCATCTTTGATAAGAATCAAACTTTTTCAGAGCCACAGTGGGTGTCTGTTGGCTTGATAATCAAATTGAAATGCAATTTTGTTTTCCCTCTCTCTGATATTGAGTTTATGTTTGCCATTTCTGTTAATTTGCACCAATCAGGTCTGGTGGTCTGTCAACCCACCATGTTGCTCCAGATAGAAATATTTCAACAACTATTTGATTTGCATGAAAATGGTTCAATTATCCATGGTGCCCAGAGGAGAAATTCTAATGTGTTTGGATATCCCCTGACTTTCTATCAGGTTAAAATTTAAATGTGTCAGACACTTTGGTTCCACAACTTAGGACATGAGTTAAGTAAATCAGTACATTGAATCATGCTTATATGCCAAACTACATTAGCAAACAAGCTAAACACTATACCTATTTGTCTATTCAATATGTAAGCATTGTCATTGTGAGCATGTTGGCGTGCTGATGTTGGCATTCAAACAAAGTGCTGCTGTGTTCGACTGTAGACTCTTAGCTGACATTAAAGCTGTGGTTGCAATGATCAGTTTATATGTTTTGTTGTTTAAAGGAACAAAGGAAGGTTGAGTTGTTAATGGGATTCATTAAATGAAGTTTTGTAAGTAACTTGTACGTCTGCTTGTCGACATTTTCATCACACTTTTTCTGTCAGCATTTTTCAGCTGACAATGAAGATTGTGTCTCTATTTTAAATTCTGCCAACAAAGCTCAGTAGTTTTTTTTCAACCTGTGGAAACAGTCATCAGTAAGCACAATCCCTTCAGAAACTGGAGAGGTGAGCAGCGAACAGACTTCTGGAAACTGGTGTGTTTAATACTCAAAAGACAAATTATTTCTTTAAAATACAAGATAGGAATGTCTGGTGTTTCAGCCTTTTGTGGTGAGGTAACCAAACCTCAGTACTCGAGCACAAAGAAAAGTGGAGGTGTTGAATTCTTCTGTGAATGTCATTTGATACCTGATTTATTCATTTAGCTGGTGTATGTGTGCATATGCACATGTGCATCCATAGTTCTTTTATTTATATGAGCTCAACAAACCGGCTCCACATTCCCAGAAACCACATCAAAAGATGCTTGTGTCTTGTGCTATCAGACCTCCTCCGCCTCTTCCTCCTCCTCACCCTTCTCCTAACTTCTCTTTTGCTTGTATAGGTCTGTCTCTATTTCACATGTCTTTGGCACACATAATGATGAGCAACACTTTGCTCATCCCAAACTGAGTTTGTATTTGCCTGTACTTCCCTCATCTCACTGTTAATCCCACAAATGCTTCTCTCTCCTCTTTCTCTCTTCTTTCATAGCCTCTTTCTTTCCATCGCCTTTTCAACTCTTTCAACGGTCCTCCTGTTCTCTGTCGGTCAAGCCTGACAGTCTGCTGCCCAGTTTTGGATCACCAGCCTACCTGTTGCTTTTGGATGCCTTCAGATGGTTAATGGAGTCAATTAAAGTGAAACCAGGGGCCATATTAACACAAACATCCTTTAGACAAAAAACAGAATTGTGATGAGGACATTTTAGAGAATTTTCTTAAGAGCTCATTTTATGTTAACGTCCAGGTTCATTCTTCTATTTGAGGGTCCTAGTAGAATAGTTTTACATACTTTAATTTTCAAAACACACATTATTTTTCTCATGTGATGCATTGCTGCAGCATCCCTTTTAACTGTCTTGAACGTTCTGTTTTAGCTACAGAGTAAGACATCTTGCCTCTGTTCAATCTATGGTGAGAGTTGCACATGCACATTACTTTACTGGCAGGATGTAGCCAATCAGGCAGAATAAGGCGGGTCATACCAAGTAGAGATCCAAAATAACACTGCTACAGCAGAAACAACTGTATGTCTGCTATGTCAGCTGACTAGAGTGTATATATTTTATATTAAATACATTAAAATATATATTTATATAACCCCTGTTACACAGTGATGCACATAAGTATGACACTTTGACTGCGTAATGATTTCTTCCGACAGTTTAATGAAAAGAATATCACTCTGAAGTTTGTATGGTACATATAAAGCTCCCGCCAACGGCCAGTGAGCTTAGCTTAGCTTAGCATAGAGACAGGAAACCTCTAGCCTGGGTCTATACTTACGTGATGATTAGTTATTAACACTTCATATGTAATTTGGTCAGTCTACACCAAGTAGAGGCGTAGAACTGCTATGTCCATGACTAATTATTGGTCAGGAAATTGTCACTTTAGGTTTTTGTACATAATAAATAAATGATATACAATGTGTTGATTATGGCCCCAGTTTTGCTGGTAGGTGGATTTAGTCAACTTTGGATGAAGCCAAGATGGCTGTTCACCTCCGTTTCCAGTCTCAATGCTAAGCTAAGTAATCTTGGTGTTGGCAGTAGCTTCATGCCCTGATAAAAGGCTTTATATCAGTTTCATGTTTGAGCACTAACTCTTGGCAAGAAAGCAATCGAGCATATTTCCCTAAATGTCAAACATTTCCTTTAGTTCAGTCCTCACCACTTGCTGCCAAACCAGCTTTCAGCTCTAAAATGGCTGTCACTCATCTGTGCAAGAAAGATAGTGATTTCTGTTTGAGATGCATCAAGATGTTGCAGCAGCTCAATGAAAGGGAGCAGCTATGTTGCAACACTTTGTCATTTTGTAATCAATTACATATGTTGAACCTAATTGCATTTGAATTGATGGCTTAGGTATGGAAAAGTCATATTGTGTTACGTCACATCTCAAAATATTTTTAAACAGCTTGATAAATCTTTGGCCTCTGCTTAATTTGTGTCATATAAAGATATGAAACACTCAGCGATGTTAACTTATAATGTGAGATATCACCTTTAGACCTTCACATCGGCCCTTACTGTATGTCCCATACATACGCTCCTACCCCTCTGACCACACTGTCTACAGCTCCAGCAGGTCCCTGACCTCGAGCATGGGCTGACGTCCCGTCGTGTGTGTGTTTTAAAATGTGTGTGGTTAAACTGAGTGGATTGAACCCAAGTTCATAATCACTGATGGAGGAATGTAAACATCCTCAAAGAACACACACACACACACACACACACACACACACACACACACACACACACACAGCCATTGGCGGGATGGTGTGTGCCTCAGGGACTCTCCACATAACCTAAACACAGAAATTTCAACTGACCATCTGTTCATGGAGATACTTTTCAAGCCAGGAATTTAATAGAAATATATTAAGTAGGGTTATGTATTTTTAATTCAGTTATGTTTAAGAAGATTTATTCAAATCGTGCAGATTTGCTCCCTGACTCTGACGGGCACGGCTCGATGACGTTGCATCTGCAATCTGGTTTTGTTTTGTCCTCTGCACGACTTCATATCCCAGGGGTAATGTTCAGGTTAATTCAGAAGTGGAGTGCTTTGCCTGGCTGATTGTTTTTCTTCTTTTTTTGACACGTTTTAAGATTTTGCTGATTCGGCAGTTTCCTCTGCTTTTTGCAAATCTGTTATGAGTAAGTTGGCTATGCAGTTGAGTGGTTTCTTTTTTCGTCAGTTATTTATGAGATTTTGGAGTTTACACAGCGTGTTTCATTTTGAAAATGAATCATATGTTGTTTGCCATTCTTGTGTTAAAGGTGCTTTTTCTTTCTCTGCTTCATCTTACCTTTTGTGTTAAAAGTTGAAACACTTTTTTTTTTCCATAAAAATACTTTATACATCAATTAAACTAATAAATAACTTTGAAGTACATATAGGCTAACATGTTCTTTATTGGTTACTCAAATCATCTAATTTGTGATCATTTTACCAATGGAAAATTGCCTTAGAGGCCAATCACAGCAAGGCACTACACTAGAAACAGATCACCAGTAAACCAGTGTTCCTGTGGTGCCCCATGCCTGGCATGGTTTTTCGAGCGCTTTCAAAAGTTGAAATGTTTTCAACTTTTCAGTTGAAGGTGCTGAGTTACACTGCATTTTCCATTACTATATATAATGGCCTATTGCTAACACAGCCCTGTTCCACAGATGCATCATGCTGTTTTGTCCAAAACATGCTTTCCCAAGGCATTTTTAAAGCAACCACACCTGTAGCAACAAGTCTCTGTGTGATCAGAGCCTTCAGGTATTTAAGAAGCTAAATCCATTTTTAAAATCTATTTATACAACTAGTGGATGGATTGCTGACAGATTTGCAGATGCTCATGTTCCTCTCTGGAAGAACTGTCCGAAACATGTCCTTTATCGCTAACATCAGGGCCAATATTGTAATATGTCTAATTACAGCACCTGGAAAAACTGATGACAGAAGTCTCGCGTGTCATTTCGATTAATTAGTAAGGGTGTCATGATTTCGATTTTAAATTGAAATCGACCGAAATTAAGTCAAAATCTCGAACTTCGAATTAAAAAATGTAATCGTCGATGCTGCCACACCCCCATGTCACGTCCGGTCGGCTTGTGCTGCGAGTCAACCTCCTCTAACTTAGCTACTAGCTAAGCCAGTAGCTATTAGCTACAGCAAGCCAAACGATAGCATGGTGTTACGCCATTCCCGTTCGACTCCCAGACCGTGGTCAGGAAGCACAGGGGAGATGATTTCCTCCAGGGCCGAAGTTTCTGTTTACCTTCGGGGTGAACCCCTTTCAGGTGTTAAGCTGGTCGAAGAATAATACCAAGGAGCTTTGCTGTATCTTGAGGAGCTGTCGCTTTTATTCACAGCCAAACTGCAGCCTATATTGTACACTTTATTGCTGTCGCTACTCATGCTGCTCCTTTCGCTTCTCCTTCCTCTCCCAATCATTCGCTGTCCGCACAAACACACGCTCACTCACTCTCGCTCGCCCACTCACACCTTACGCAACTTACACACACACACACAAACCTCACGCACCGCCCTATTCCTGAAAGGGGCTACGCCACTCTTACAACAATGGCAACTGCAGATGTAGGAGACCCATGGACAGAACTTGAACCCCCTCCTCTTTCATTGAAGTCGCTGATGTGGAAGTATTTTGGATTTCCAGTGAGTTACGTTGACAACGTTTGCGTTGTCGACAAAAAAAGCCACAGTTTGCAAGCTCTATGTTATTTTTTACATTATGTTGTTAATAAATGTTTTAAATTTGACAATGTAGGGTGGTACATTGTGAACAAAGGTCAGATATTATATTGCATATTCTAAAAATGGCATGGCAACCTGTGCTTTAAAAAAAAGAAATGTAAAAATTGAGAATCGAAT